>NC_080574.1:139708022-140008022 GCF_029962835.1 Magnolia sinica
TTGATCAACCTCTGCTATAATGATGAGAATATATATATATATATATATATATATATATATATATATATATATATATATATATATAGCTAAAAGGTAATAAGAACTCATTAGAAGAACAAACCTTTCCATTTACAAATTGCCTAGTCTCTTTTATAGGTGGTTGAATATATGACATGGATGGCCATTCGCGGTTTCTCTAGCTATCTCAGTGCTTGGGGTTAAAGGTATTAAGTTCGAATTAAGCCATATTGGGCTCTGGTGTGCTTGATATCAGGTACATGTGTCAACAAGCGAATTTTGAGCCAAACACCTTCTTTGGTATGATACCCACATGTAGTACTTGATTTAATTTTGTAATACAATAAGTATAAGGTTTACCAAACTTTCTGTTAATTCCAAAGATTAGGTGATGCCACGTCTATAGGAGGAAATTCCTACGGATGTTGAACCTCAACTTCCTAACCTTAATTTCCTAATTCCCCTGGAGCCTACTCTTCTAGAAGCATCATCAACGAGTTGAAGGTCTATATTCAAGAGTTTAATAATCAACAGGTTGATATAGTCTAATTTTGTTTCGAATATTCGTTCTTCTTTCCTAGCGTATTTGCAATCCATAGTAATGTCCATCACAGTCCATAGTAATGACCATCCTATAAACATTTTGGATTGATGAAGCATGACCCTAGGTCCAACCTCTATATGTTGGAGATCGCGTAGAAGCAAACACGAATTCAGTTAAACAAGGCAAAATCAAAAACAAATAAAAGCATACTGAGAACACATGAATTTTACGTGAAAAAAAATTACGACACAAAGCGACAACTAATCTAATACGAAACAATATTACAAGAGATGAATGGACTTACCAATCTAAACAACTTCAAAATCTATTCTCAAAACCCCAACTTTGCTCTGAAACATCTTAACATTCTTATAATACTCTAATCCCGATTACACCTGATATATATACTATCACAATCAAAATTAGAAACAAATCGCACACTTACACAGTTCTACACGCACTGTCGATTGAACCTTCGATGACATCAACAACCATCGAAGATTAGTCGATGACATCGAAGCTATCTTCGATGGTGTCAATTAGCAACTCCAAAACTATCCAACAAGCAATTGAAATTTTTCTGAATTTTCTCGATGGCATCAAGTGGTCTGTTTGTCAATGGTATCAATAGACGGTTGATCTCAATCAGATTGAAGACATCTACAACACTATTCTCTATAGTCTAACCCAGCAACAGGAGGGCTTAGGGCAGGTTCAAACCTTGATTTTGAACCGGTTGGGTTGAGCCTAGTGAAAATATTAGTTTTGCCTTGTACAAGCCAGGCCCGTTGCCACCATACAAGTATGGGAGAAAAGCTCTCATCCTGATAGCTAATGCGGAATGCTAGTTGCACTCCTGCATATGGACTTCAATTTCACCAGCCTCACACGTCAACACATGGCAAACGTGTGCAAGATTAGAGCCACTAGACAAGCGACCCAAATAGGTAGATGCTATATCTAGAAACCATGGTTAAGATAAATTGCTCAAATGTCTGTACGCAACTTAACTACTAATCAGATTGGCCTCTTTTAGTATCAATAGTGATGATTGCTTGATGACCCAGTGCAGTCTTACATCCACGACTGGTTCCAAATGGGAAGCCAGAGTAACTAGCAGTTCTAATAACAGAATATGTACATTACCCATGAGCCTCTAGTTCTTAAGAGTGGTGCCAGATGGTTCACTGATCCAGACCAGTGATATGGTGGGGCCCACTGTGGAAAGGGAATTGCACAAGTATCCCCCTTTAACAGAACAACCCTTTGATTAATAGCAAGTAAACAGATAGTTAAGAAAAAAATACAGCAATAATCCACACTCAATGGCAAGCAGCCAAAGGCTGTATGCATCTATCCTCCAACTGGGGAGAGCATCAGCGACTTCCCTTTCCACCTAGGGTCCCATCAGATCAACAGTTTCGATAAACGCACCATGGGCACCACTTGTACAAACCCAAGGTTCAAGGATCATATAAATCTAATTCCTCTTGAATTATAACCATGTATGCTCTAATTCATATCTCCTTCACATGCATCTTAGCTTCTTTTAACACTGTCCACCAGAATAGGTAATACCAACATAGTTAATAGTTCTCAATGACTGAACGTAACAACTACATTTTACTCACATCACATGCTCCGCTGGAACTTCAGAAAGGAACGATATGCATTTGAACTCAAATCTCCCTCACACCAAAAGCACGCCCTGAATACTTATTTATCAAGCAAAAGCAGTAAGCCTGATATAGAGATGGATATTACTCAGACGAACTGATCCAGGTACTCCTCTACAGTAGTGTACTTGACGTCGGGATAGAGCTGCGATGCCTCCACACCGAAGGATGGTTCGATCTCAAAGTTGGTATGGTCTCCTTTCACGAACACGGAGTGTTCAATCGCCAAGACGATGTTCACAGGAATTGGAGCCTCTGTGGTAAAGAAAGAATGGAGATCAGTCAAAGTAGGAGATCAGTCAAAGTAAGGTCCCTATCTCCACCAAATGCTGGAGTTTGGCAGGAATGTTAATTGCAGCACCACAGGCTATAGGTGTCTTACATGCACTGTCAAAGTGAATTGCAATTAAAATTATAATCTAAGTGGAAATAACCAAGTTGCAAGTTCCATGACAACAATCACACCAAGGGTGTGGGCCCCAAATTGCAATTATGTTACTTTCAAATTGGACTATAAAAAGCTTGACTGCAATATTGGGGCTACTTCCGCATTTCTAATGCTAGGAACATTTGGTTATTTGTGATTTCCACTTTCGTAAAAATAGTGTCTGCAATTCAATTCTCTTGTGCATCCAAATGCAACCTACAGGTTGGCTGGGCTGAACTACCAATGCTTTTCATCATTGGTTCCTGTTATTCCTTCATTAACTCGGATGAATTGAACTCGGCAATCAAAAGAAAGATTCTCAGATTGATATTTGACAGTATCATCTCAAATTCTAAATACTAGTGGAGTCCTTGCTGACCTTCGATGTCCTTGAGCAGTTGCTCCTCTGGAACATAAATCCTTTCAAGGGTCTTTCCGATCTTCTTCTCCCACAGGGAAACAAGATCATTGAAGGAGTAGATATTAGCAGGGGGTCTTAGATAGAGGACCTTGTTCAAGGTTCTGGGGTCATCCACGGCTTTGATGGTAAATGTGCCAATGTCATCTTCCTTGACAAAAATAGCTGAAAATAGAAAGGCAGTGATGATCAGTGAGAAAAGAGACCGGCATTCACCAAGGCAAGATAGCCAATTTCACATTCAGTATTTCTAGTTACCTGCTACCCCTTTGTATTGGTATTTGCAAACTAAGCAGATATTAAGTGGTCTTTGGAGGTTAGTGTGTTTTCGTACAACACAATGTCCACAGTGCTCAATTTGGTTCTTTGCCGTATTGAGCTCATTTGTCATTTCAATCTGGTTTGATGAAGACATCCTACCAAACTCGCTGCTAGAGGCACAGTTGGGATTTCCCAAACATCTTAGGAAGGAAACACCGCCTACTGACATCCAAATGGCATGCAATAGGATCTGCGCACTTCTCAACATGCAGCCTTAAGCACAATGCATAACTCAAAGGATTGTTCTAAGGTGCCCATGTTGAATTACAGATTCAATGCAATTTTCAAGGTTATACATGTACATATCCTACGTATAAGTATGATTTTAAAAAATGGTACAAGAATGCATGAATGCAAATGTAAATGTATGTAACTGATGTAACTTTGACCCAGAAAGGTCAGTGTTGGTATGTGGTGACAGTGGAAAAACTGAGAGGTGGCACTGGTACTATTTGTGCATATAAGACTGTTATAAGAAAGGCATGGGGAGGTTGTGTTGCTTACCTTTGGGGTTTCCATCCCCTAAGATAACAGCCTTGTCCCTGGGGGGAGATGTGGCTCCCGGCTGTGCCAATGACGGCAGGAAATATCCAGCAAAGAAATTAGAAGAGACGTATGTGTATGGTATCCCCTCAGCCTCAACAGCCCGCCGGATCTGAACCTTGGTTGCAAATGCACTCTTTGCCGGCTCAACTGCATGGACGCGATCCACATCATTTCCAAACTCAGATGGGAAGAATCTCTGCAACACACACCCAGGTCTCAGCTGTGTCAAGCATATAATTCAAAATACAACCGTTTGACGATTAACTAGCTGCTGGGGCATGATTAAAAACGCTAACTGAAACCTTGAGATGTCACCAACCAATTGACCAAGGTAGGTCAATGTAAGAACAAGCTATGTCACATATAACTCAAGTCAGTATATGAATTGGCCAATTTTTTCTATACTCATTTGAGTTGGCACTAACTCAGCAGATTGATTGAGTTTCATGAAGTGATGAAGTTGGCAAAAAATTAGAACGTGAGGACGTGCATCCCTCTCACCTATAACTCAGATAGGGCTACTTACCACTAAATGAAGTGTATGTCATCTACAAAGGTTGTATTATTTAATTAACCAAATTACTTTTCTGAAATGAAATCTACCACAAACAACATGAGCTTACCCACCTTTAGCATCTACAAAGTATTTGTTAATAACATTTTGGATGGCTGGGGCTGTTGATCTGTGAGGACCCCTTCTTATTATTATTATTTTGATGAATAGGCCCTATATGGATGTTTTATGGTGTAAAAAACATAGATAACATCTAACTCAAAAGTCAGAACATCAATGACAAGCAATGGATGGTTGACAAATAGTTGAGCAAGAAAGGAGCACCAAACCCCAATTAACCGGTGAGCTTTGCAAACATTCAGAGGGTGAGATTCTTCTGCAAATTGTTTTAGATTGTTTCACTTCCAGGTGATAATGCCAAATATCAATGGTCTCCAATGCTCAGATAGGTACCATTTGTAATGTAGAGACACTTTGAATGGGTGGGTACCCATCTCTAGAATGGTTGGTGATCTCTCAAATCTCTCCTAAAAAATACAAGAGAATATTTAAACTATAACTGGAGAAATTATAAAGTCTGATGCATTAAAATGTGAGTAGTGTCCTGATGCACTAGTTTATGAACAAGTGGATTTGGTTGAGGATCCAGGTCATTGATCTGATAAACAGCATCATGGATGGGGCATGCCACAAAGAGCTCCTAGGTAGGAAGATCCCAACCCTTCTATGAGTGGCCAAAAAATGGACATACAACAATGGTCTAGAAAAAACTGGAAAAACATAGTGACGGTATCTTAGAATTGGGACGAATATAGGTCTAACCCCATCCATGGAGGGTGCATCTGGTCAACAATTTAGATCTATGAACCATGGACTCCATTTTCCAAAATGGACACATCAAGAAAATTAATGTTCTGATGTACAAAGACCCTTAAAAATTTGAAGTAATCATGTCTTAATCCACCATCCCTTTAACCCACCATACCTTTTATTAGGATCTTGATTTTTAAAGATTTTATTTAAATTTCTATTTTTCCTCTCTTAAAATAGTATAACAAAGCTTCACCCTTTTATAAAAGACTTTCATTTTTTTTTTTTTTGTCCTTGATAGAGTGGGTGGTTAGGAGCACATGCATAGGTGTGTGCATCGCAGGGAGCGCGGAATGATCTGCTACTCCTAGTGAGCTGCAAGTTATAGTACTCCTACTTGCATCGGAACACTGCACATACATGTCTTATAGTTGCTCTTAGAGAACTACAAGTTACAGTACTCCTACTTGTAGTGGAAGGACAATCCAATGGATTGATCCAGCTGTCCATCAGGTGCAGCACATAGCAGCCAATATTTGGGAGTATCTCGAAATCAGGCCCTTGTTGTTTTGATGCAAACCATTGGAACTTGCCCAAATTTTCATGAGCATTGTTGCCCAACGCAAAATGCATATTTTGTATGGCTCCTGAAAAATATCCTATTCTCTTTCTTTTTCTTTTTTTTTTTCTTTTTGCATTACTCCAGAAATCTGGCAGGGTCTTGTATGTTTTATTGTTGAGGCCGATTCCTTTACTGCATTTGTAAAAATAAACTTATTTGACAATGTAGTGTGTGGGGCCTACCTTGATGCGTGCATGACATTTTAAAAGTCCATCATGTGTGCCGCCTCATGTTCTCCATGGAGGTGAAAAAATCATGCTGATCCAAAACTCAGGTGGGCCACACCATGTAAAATCATGACTAAAACTCCAAAATCACATGGTGCCCCCTCTTGAGTCTTGGAATGGCCTCAATTTTGGGGCGTCCATCCAGCTAGTGGATCTTCTAAATGGATTGGAAGGCATATGCAAAACTTGATAGGCCCCGCATACAATAGGGAAGGCTTTAATGGTGGGCCACCACATCCCAAATGTTCCAAGTGGCATATGACCCACCTGTGTGTTGGATTGGGCTGATTCTTAGGAAATGGGGTGAACTTGAAGGGATGCACCTTATGGAAGGTTTGGATGCAGGCCCAATATCACTCACCATGTTGTAGAATAAGCTTATTCTACAAGCTGTTGGGTAGCTTCTGTATTGTATTTCAATCAATAAATCTGGTAGGGGTTCTGTTTCTGCCAATCCCAACATATCCTCAACAAGAATAATGAAACCGACTCTGTCAAGCGATGGTACTTTATTGCAGCACAGGCCATGAGCTCCACAAAGGGGCAGGGGATTGATTGAGAGGGTAAGGGGGTCATCCAGGTGAGATCCAGGCAGTTCATCAAGCGGTGACCACCTTGAACGTATCTGAGCCCAAAAATCAGGTTGGTCTACCCATCCCTTAGGCTTCACTTTTTTGAGGGAGATGGACGGCTAGAAAAAAAACTGAACAACGTTCCACATTCAAAATACATTTCAGCAGATGACAGGGTGAGTGGGCCGGCCTGATTTTTGGGTGAGGAAATACTCACGTAGACCCAACCGATGAAGGTATCGGATGTCTCACCATATGTTGGCACAGGTGCATGGAATGGCCTCTTCACCATCTCACTCCTGTCTGCAGATATGTCACTGCACCCGACGTGGAATTTCAAGAAATTTCCACTGGAGTGTATGTGATCATCCCCCAAAATTCAAGTTATGGGCCTTACGGCATTATCGTTGGCCCTTGATACCCACTTTCTCAGTTAAATGTAATGCTCCACTCATTAACTTACCTTTTAACTTTTCTGTTTTGTAATTTTCGTAATTTAGGGTGCGTTTGGTTGTACCAAATATCATGAATTTCATGACATTCCATGTTCAGTCAGTCCAATTTGATGCAAAATATCATGAGATTTCACAAACTACGGTGAAACTAAACACACACTGAAATATCCAAATTCATTAGAATATAGTCTAAAACTTTAGAGAGAAGTAGAGAGGGAGTAGGGTTGATGGTTACCTTAACATTTCCAGCTTCTTTAATGGCGGCGATGATCTTCGTCTGATCTGCCAGCTGCAATTGGCCCACAGTAGAAATGACAACATCGACCCCCTTAATCGCTTTCACCAGGCTCCCGTGATCGTAAAGGTCTCCCTACAAATGGTTTAAAATAAATAAATAAAATCTCATCCATCAACGAATATCTCGGCTAGGAATGGAAAAGACGGAGAGCTTGTAAGGGCCCGTACGTAGACCAAAGTTACGCCATGGTTCTTGAAATTCTCGATGAGTGTTGCCTTCGCAGGATCGGAAACGGTGCTTTCTCTGATCAGAACAAATGTGGGATGCCCGGATTTCGCGCTCGCTTCCACGATGAACTTTCCGATGTAACCGGTCCCACCGATGAAGAGGATCTTGCTTTTCTCGGCCATTTAGAAGCTTTTCTGGCGAAGAAGGAACTAAGAATTCGACTCCCTTCGCAAAAACAGAAAAAAGACAAGTGGAAGATGTTCGGGCTTTACCGGCAATGGATGCTCCTTATAGAAGGGAGGAGGCTGAATTTATGAAGTGAAAAATCTGACGGACTCGGTCGGATTTAAAATCATCACACAGTCCATACTCTGGCAGTTTTTTTTTTTTTTTTTTAATCTACTCCGGCAGATTGTGATGGATAATACACGGGCATTTGGGAATTATTTAGAAATTCTAATTAAGCGGTCCAAATTACGGATAACAGTTTAGATGTATTCTAAACAAAAAATTAGGCTTATTTGATAGCTTATGAACGTATTGCTGGACGTTAATTGGATGGTTAAAAGCGAAAAAGCATCCAATGGTCCTATTTCTCCGAATGAGTGTCCGCACATCAGATGTAAAGATTGTCAGAGAGTGTGTGTTTCACAACTTAGACGATCTTACACGGTCCCCTGTTTGTGCCATGCGTGTAGATGATTGGAACCATTCAACTAGTAGGTCCTACTTAGACCATGATCAAAGTGAGAATACCAATGAATGATCGTAGCCATCTGATCAAATTTTAAACTAGTCCACGGTTTCCATTCAAGTCCATTTTGTGATGATCATTTCAGTAGAAGAGAATCGTTTGCGGTGGGTCCCACCTCGTGAGTGGTGCACGATGAACACACTATATGGTGAAACTGACGGTCGTGAGGGTGTTACCCGGTTGTCCTAATGGGTGCTTCCCTGACTGTGGGGCCCACCTTCATTTCTTTGTTTTATATCCATGCCGTTCATCGGTTTTTTTAGCTGATTTTAGAGAATGGTTATAAAAATAAAGGAGAATTAAATTTCAAGTGAACCACACCACAGGAAAGAGTAGTGATTAACCATTAAAAACTTCTTTTGGAATACGAAAGTTTTAGATCAAGATAATACATGTGTTTTCACTTCATCCATGTCTGAATGACCGTATCAACAATTTGGATGGCAAATAAACATTAAAATGGCCTTGGGAAGTTTTTAATGGTGGGGATTCAATGACCACTGTTCAGTGTAGTGTGGTCCACTTGATATTTGGATCTACTTCAGTGTTGTAAGCATTTATTATAATGAGCTGCAAAAAGTGATGCACGGAGTAGGTATACAACGCAAACATTTAAAGTGGGGCCCAAGGTGAGGGAAACACCCACTACACTGTTACCCGGGTAACACCTAATCGGGTCCCGTGGTAAGCACAAAACGATGGGCCCCATAGAGATGGGTGTTTTGTCAGATGAGGCTGTTCTACCATATACCAGATGAACGGTCCGGATTAAAGCCCCAACAACAACATTGTTTAGTCCGCGTCACAATCATTGCAAGTTGGTGAGTATGTATCTAGCCTTTTTTTCGGAAGTTTATGAATCTGTCGAAGATCGAAGCCATGTCATTTGACTCCGAAGACAACTTCATCTAGAACCTTCGTTCTCTCAGTGGAGCTTTGGGTAGTTGATTATGGGTCCTGATTAACCCATAGAAAACAATGGCCCAATAAGATGATGGGCTTTACTATTGGCACAAGCCCACTTACCCATACCATTCATCTACTCAGCTCCACTGATACCTTGATTTATGTGTTGTATATCTGGGTTTATCTAACTTATCTTAGGGCATGGTTAAATTAAGGAGGTAGATCCATATCTTAGGTGAACTACATCACATGAAAGCAATAATGATGGAACGCCTACCATTAAAATCTTCTTACGGCCCGTTGTAACGCTCATTTGCCACTGAACTTATCAATGAAAATAATAGCTTGATCCAAAACTTCAGTGGCACTTAGGAAGATTTTAATAATGGAAATCCAATGCATATTGTGTGGTCCATGTAAGATTTGGATTTATTTCATTTTTGAGACTATCCTCTAAAATAACCTGTCAAAACAAATAAACAACATACATATACAATACATACATGAAGGTGAATCCTATGGTCAGGGCCTCATCCACCGAACTATTACCCTTGCCTCACTTAATCAGTAAGTATATGAAGTTACCCAAGGCCTGATCAAGGGTAGAGAAACCCAATTGATTGAGTGACCCAACAAGAAGCCTATTCTATTGGGTGACCCACCAAGTATGCTATAATGTAGCAAGTATGGTATAGTGTATCATCTTATGGTGTACTAGGTAAACTTTGTGGAGCTTACTGCGACAGATGAGTATTACCCATATTAGATCATCATTCCAAAATTGAAGCATATCCAAAGCTCAAGTGGACACCATTGAAACCTCCTTAAGGCATGCTGTGGAATAATGATGTCCACCATTGAAACCTTGTCAGGATCTACAGTGATGCTTATTTGACATCTATCTTATTTATAAGATAACATACATATGGATGAAGCAAAAATACAAATATAAGCTTGATCCAAAACTGCTTTGGCACTCAAGTTTACAATTGTAATTATTAAGTTCACACTATTTTTCATGGTGTGGCTACTTGAGCTTTGAATATATTTCAACTTTGGGCTCATGCATAAAATAGGTGGACAGCTGGGATAAAAAAACATACATCAAGGTAAGGATAAGAAACATTAATCAGACTAAGCTCCACATAATTTTACTATTACTCACTATGCAATCCTCTTCCCACCCAACAACCCCACGACTTTTGTCGTCGAACCAGTCACTATGTTTTGGGTAGGGTAGATGAGCACAAATCATGCATGTCTTCTCATAGTGGCGAGCTATATGATACTCAAGCCGCCTATGGTGCTTGATACACAGGCATGCCTACATTGCCTCAAATCAAATCAGCTATGGACAGTGTTGCTGAGCCTAAGTTTCATAATCAGTTTGGTTGTACAATCCTAACCTTTGATTCCTAGCCCCTTGTTTGTCGAAGTAGGATGAATGTATATTTTCATTTTTAACCATCCTATAAATTTCCACTAAAATAAGATGAATTTATAGTTCATGATAAATCTAAAATGAGAACAGTAATTTGGACACTTTAGTATTATTTTTTAAAAAACAATAATTAATCTAATTTCAAAGTGCCTGTGTATCATCCACCAAACTCTGCCTGAGCATCCGAGTTTCACTCTTCCAGAAGGCTTATTCGAAGGGGAGCGGATTAGGTGAGACCAGGACTCACTGATGTGGCCCTTACCTTAGGGCCCACCTTGCTGTATGTATTCTATATCTACACTGTCCATTCATTTTTTTTTCCAGATATTTTAGGACATTATCCCAAAAAATGAGGCAGATCCAATTACTAGGTGGACCATAACATAGGAAAGAGTGGTGATTGATCATTAATAGGCCACAAAAGTTTAAGATCAATGTAATTTGTTTTATCACTTCATCTAGGCTTATGTGACCTTATCAACAGATTGGGTGGAAAATAAATATTATGTAAACATTAATGCGTGCTATAAGAAGCTTTTTAATGGTAGAGCGTCCAATCACCACTATTTCCTATAATATAGTCCACTTAATAATATGATCTATTTCATTTTTTAGATAATGTCTTAGAATAATATGTAAAAACGGGTGGACAGTGTGATTATATAATACATACCCCCAAGTAACTGCCGCACCGACTTGAGTGAGCCTGGTTCTCACCTAGCGCAGAGGATTAAAAAGGTGAATGATTGAGGCGCATTTCCTACGATTCCTATTACAGGAGCCCCTGTAATCAAAAGCTCCGTGGGGTCATTGTAATGTCTCTACGGTATCCACTCTGTCCAATCCGTTACGCCTGATCATGGTAGTTTGTGATCCTGAAAATACTTAAACGAAGAAGTGGGAATTGAACATCCACCATTAAAAGCTTCTTGTGGCTGGTATTTTTGTTTTTCATCTTTCATTGTTACTTGTGAGATTTTTCATAACTTCTTCTGAAAAGTTTCATGCTGGCCTAGAAAGGTGTCAACGGTTCCTGTGCTATGGCCGTATTGATCTTTGGACCTGCCTCTTTATTTGGGTTCACGAGCTAGAATGAGCCGGTGAAACTGATGAATGGAGTGGATGTAACGAGGATATTGCAGAGGGGCACATGGAGGTTTTGGTTTCACGCCTCAATCATAGGGTGGTCAGAAATTTGCGTTGGTGAATCATTGCAGGCGTGCCTAACTTGCCAACCAGCTCATTAAGTGGGTGATCACACTCAAACGGCAAGATGGATGGATAGAAAGAAGGTTAATAAATGGCAAAAGGTTTTTCACGATCCCACCGTTGGGGTGGGAATCGGATTCAACAGTTGCCACTCCACTACCCAGCGTGATACTGGTCTGCGTTGTAAAAAGTTCTGTAAGAACTATCACGAGGCATGTATCTTATCCACACTATCTATCTATTTTTTCAGATTATTTTATAGGTTAGCTTAAAAATGAGACTGATCTAAATCTCAAGTGAACGACACTGTGGGAAACAGTTATTGAATACTTATCATTAAAAACTCCTCGAGGGTCACAAAAGTTTGGGATCAAACTGATATTTGTGTTTCCCTTTGTCCAGGCATGTGTGACCTAATCAACAGGCTGGATGGCAAATAAATATTACAGTGGGTCCCTTAGTCTTTTAATGGCGAGCATTCAATCACTATTATTTCCTGCAGTGCGGTGTGGTCCACTCTAGAAATAGATCTAGATCATTTTTGGGCTTATGAATTAAAATGAGCTCATAAAATAATTGGATGGCATATATAAGACACATACATGGTGGTGAGCCCACAGAGTTTTTATCCAACATTGACTGGCACGGCGCTGGAGCTCGAGCTCAGTAGTATAGGGTTTGGCTATGAACCCAAAAATATAATAGGTCCAAAGTTCAAGTGGATCATATGATAGAAAGCAGTGAGGATTTATACAGGAGGCTCCAGAAGTTTTGGTTCAAACTAACATTTGTGTATTCCTTTCATTAGGTATGTGCCCTTTTTTAAATATTATTATTATTATTTTAACACACCCCAACACACACTGGAATTTCACCACCTATGGGTACTTGAACCCTTGGCCGCGTGTCCAAACTCTTGAGACTCTACCACCGAAGCAAGATTAAAGACCCAGGTAGGTGCGCCCTTGTAAACAGATTAGATGGAAAATAAACATTGTGATGGGCCCTAAGAATGTTTCAACTGTGGGTGTCATTGTCTAGTCTACTCGAGCTTTGGATCTACTTCAATTTGATCCAAAACTTTTGTGGCCCAAGAGGTTTTTAACAGTGGAAGTTCAATAACCAATGTTTCCTTTGGTGTGGTCCACCGGAGAGTTTAAACTACCTCATTTTCGGGTTTAGGCCCTAAAATGAGCTGAAAAAATGGATTGACAGCATAGATAAAGAACATACATCATGGGGGGCTGTAGAGTACCATCCTTAGAACTCATTGACTATAAGGAATTTAATGGTCCGATTAGTGTGATCTTTGGGCAATGTCCCATCCAATGTAGGTCCACCAGATGGATGGACATGTTCTTGAAAAGTCCCCGACGTGTGCCCATCATAGGAGCATGGATCTGCTGATGTCAAGCAACGAGAATAGAGTAGTGATGGTTGAATCCTGGCAAGGTTCGTTGAATGAGTTCATGCTACAACTCTTGCCCTTGAGCATAGACATTTTCAAGACATCCACCTCGTCCCGGCCAAACACACCATCAAAATTGAGATTCCAAAAAAATGAGGTCACTCCAATCATCGAGTGGGCCACCATGTGAATATATGATATTTTTAGGCAGCTGTCCATTGTTTCCCATGATGTGGTCTACCGTCTTCCCGTCACGATCATAAGATTTTTCCAAAAAAATAAAGGCCTATACAAAAATCATCACATCAGCCATGCCATACAAAACAATGGACAACCACCAAATATGTTCAGATTTACACACTTGATGATCGCATTAATCTGATTTTCTGGATATTCAACTGTCATGGTTGTTCGGTGCCATACATGTATACACCATGGTGGGGCTTTATAAAATAAGCTTATTCTACAAATATAGTAGGCAGATGATTAGGTTGCAACTTGCAAGTAAGTTTTTTGAAATTTTTGGCTAGTATCATTAGAAAATAAATATATTTGTATCTAAACAAATATAAATATATATTTAATTTTCCTGAAGCAGCATCTTGGAGTTATTAAGACTTAAAAAACTTCCCATTTACACGAGTACCACGCTTGATATGTAGGTATTCAGAAATCTTATAGGCGCGGCACATATTAACTCAATCAAACCAACTAAACTGTGACCCCAATATTGCTAACTCACATTCCAAAGATCATATCAGTTTAACCATCCAAACCTCTGATTTGTATGCTTATTTTCTGAAATAGGATGATTGGATATTTTAATTTCTAACCATTCATAAACCCATAGTTAAATAATCAAAATTGCCTAGTTTCTAGTTCATGATACATTTAATATGGGACCCAAGTTTGAAGTTTGAACAGTTTAATTGAGTTCCTTTATGTTATGGATGCAAGTTTTGGTTAATTTTTAGCGCTTGTTTATTATTAATCATGGTATACTAAAGTATCAAAGTATTTTTTAGGCTCCTAAAAAAACATAAATGGATTGTTTTAGTGTAGGTGTCTCATCTACTGCACACGTGGCGTAAATCCATCTCAATCCAGGTGGGTCCCAAGTGAATGGAACATACCCGAAAATAACACATAATGGCTAGTTGGGCAATCCTAAATAATTTAAGGTTTCAAATCTAATGAGTGAAATTATAAATGATTGAGGTCATTTAAACAGTAAATTTTCATTTGTGCTTCATCCACAATAGAATTTATTAGAGAATAGGATATGAATGTATGTACAACTGTACATGAAGTTGTATATATTTTAGATTCTACATTGCTTAAGATTCAATCAAGTTATATAAACATTTGAGTTGTTCACTGGAATAGAATTGTGAGCCATTCAAAATATATCCAAGCCTGTTTATTTTACCATTCACTACAATAAATAGTGGTAAATGGACAACGATTATTTCTCACAGCTGTTTGGAAGAGATGGGTGTGGAGAGCAATTATGCCTGGAGAACCACTAATGCATTGAACAGAATTGTCTACTTAAAATGCGTGGGTCCCACCATGATGCATGTGACTGATATACAACACTCATTAGTTTTTTCAAGTGGACCACATGACAGGAAACAAGAGGATAATGACATCCAACATTAAAAGCCGGAATTTGTGTAGGGCTCACAGTGATTTGTATTTGTCAACTAAGTTGTTCAGAAGGTTGGAAAGACAAATGAATAAAAAAGCACAAATATCAATTTGTTCAAAAACTTGTGTAGCCCTACGAAGTTTCAACAGTAGGTGTTTAGTTTCCACTATAGCGTGTGTTGTGGTCCACGTGCGCTTTGAATTTGACTCATGTTTTGCTCAAGACCTTTGAATTTGTCTCGTGTTTTGCTCAAGACCTTAAAATGAGATGATAAAATGGATAAACAATGTGGATCAGGCACATACATCATGGTGGGCCCCATAGATTCTACGTATCTTATTGGTCTCTTCCTTTTCTTTTTTCTTTTGTTTTGTACACACCCACACCCCCAAGCTCACACACCCATGTCTCAATGTTGAAACTCTTGCGAGTCTACCGCTGATGAATGGAGACCCTTATTAGTCTCTTCCTTGATTCTAATGTAACCGTAGAATCATATATTTTGAAGGCACAAGAAATTCTTGGTATGTTTCTTCTCATTCGCTACCTGTCATTGTTTATTTTTTTAAAACAGATAAGATATATTATTATAAAAAAGACTAGGAAACAAACAAGTAAAAGAAAAACACAAAAGCAAGAAGAAAACTAAAATACAACCAGAGTCCTACCGATAACGCTGAGAAGCAACCCAAGAAAAAAGAGATAAACAAGTCGTGGTTGGTGCATGTCATTTTCAATGGTAAATGTCATTGTCAATGACACACTCACAAAACACACCTATTTCTCATTTTCAATACATTGCATACTATGCAACATAACTTTTAATATGTATAACTTTTTAGGCTCCACCATGATTTATGTGTTATATCCATATCCTTCATCAATTTTTCCAAATCATTTTACTATTGAAAGCAGTGAGGATTAAACGAATTATCGTTGGAATCTTCCTAAGACCAAATGTATGGTTTATTTACTATTTTACTTGTTCATGAGGTGACACAGGTTCAATCTACCATTGGAACCTTCCAAGGACCAACCATATAGCTTATTTCCCATTTAACTTGTTCATAAAATGGCACAAACTTGGATGAAGGGAAAACACAAATTTCCGCTTAGTAAGAGCCTTATGCGGCTCCAAGAAGTTTTCACTAGTAGGCATCCAACTCATGTTTCCTACAGTGTAGTCCACTTAAGGTATGATATATATATATATATATATATTTCCGGTAAATATCCTATAATAATATGAAAAAAATGGATGGATGGTGTAAACCCAAGAAATATATCATGGTGTGGTCATACAAATTTCACACGTCAAGAAATTCCCCTGTTTGCTGTGCGGTGTGGTGTGGGCACAGTCAGGGAAAGAAGAAGAAAACCAAAAGCTTTGACATGTGTAACATCATTGAGCACTATTATGATATATGTATTAGATCCATGCAATCTATACAATTTTTTCCCTATCATTTTAGTAAACGAGACAAAAGACAATACAACTCCTACTCTCAAGTGGGCCAAACAAAGAAACAGTTAGAATTGGATGCCTACCGTTTGAAAACGTTTTGGGTTAATAGAAGGCTCTGATTAAGCTATTATTTGTGTTTTGCCTTCATTCAGGTTTCCATGAGCTTATGAAAAGATCAGATGGAAAATAAACCTTATGGTGAAGCCGAGGAAGGTTTCAATGGTAGTCATTCAATCACCGCTACTTTCTGTAGTGTGGTCCATTTGAGCTTTGGATGTACTTCATTTTTTGAGCTTGTTCGCTAGGATGATATGAAAAAATTGATAAAAGGTATGAATCTAACACATAAATTGTAGTGTGGTAGAGAATCTAAAGGGGGAGAGACAAAATCGGTGCGTTTGTGAGCTGGTCTCATCGGCAATGACGTAGACGAATAAGAAAGGACGGCGATGAATTTCCCTGTACATTCAACACAGACTATCGGAAATTTACCATTAAATAATAATTAGACGTTTACCACCATTTATCAAAAGTAAATGGCAAAGCAAACAAGCCGGTGAAACCTTAAATCACATCTCTACAGGACCATCTGCAAATCTAAGCCTTTTCCTTGATTAGTTGTGACAATTAATTAGCAACCGATCATGTTTGTATTAGAACTAGATCTCGTCAATTCCTCAGTTTCTGGGGACACCCATTCCTGAGCTGTGAATCGATTTGAAACCTTGACGAACCCACAACCGTTGGTTTGCAGTCATCTGTGCATTCTGGTGGAATAGATTGTGCTGGATCCACACAACCATTATGTCACCCATCGTCACGGATTGCTACGGCTACGTATGCACCTCACCTCACCTCACCTCACCTATAAATCTGGGCTAGGGCCATCACTCGCACCTCATCACATTTGTGTACTAATCTGTGCTGGAAATGCCGTGTGTACCTGACCATGATGTATGTGTCTTATCTATACTGTCCATCCATTTTTCAAGATCATTTAAGGGCATGAGACAAAAAATGAGGCAGATACAAATCTCAGGTGGACCACACCAAAGAAAACAGTTGTGATTAAAATCTTACCATTAAAATCTTACTAGGGTCCACTGTAGTGTTTATTTCCCATCCAACCTGTTGATTAGGTGACAAAGAGCTGGACGAAGGAAAAATACAAATATCAGCTTGATCCACAACTTTTGTGGCCCACAAAAAGTTATAACGGTGGCCATTCAATTGCCATTGTTTTTTATGGTGTGGTCCACCTAAGATACTGATCTACCTCATTTTTGAGATCATGCCTTAAAATGATATGAAAAATGGATGGAGAGACTCTTGGGGGCCTTGCACAAAACCTTAGGATCTAGTCTCTCGAAACAAACCAGAATTATGGAATAATAAAGCAATGAAATAGATCAAGGTATAAATCACACCACACGAGATTTTTACGTTGAAAACCCTCAAAGAGGTAAAAACCACGGGACCTCGTCCAAATTAACAATCCACTATGAAGTAAAATGTTACAACCTTCTTCCCTCATGCAGGAGTGGATAAACAATAAGAGAAACAAAGAAAACAGAGAGATCTCACCGATTATGAGGACATAGAAGCGCTGAGATATAAATTACATAGTAGATGACCTCTATAAGCATAACTTCCCTTCTATAAGCTTCCTCTCTCTCTTTCTCTTTACCTTTCACACCTTTGATAGCCCTCTTGTGTTTTTCTTCTCAATCATACCCTAGAAAAAGCCTAGGAACCCCTATTTATAGTTTTAGGAAACTTCTTTCCCCATCCCAGTTGTGAAAGGACTTGCGAAACAAAATTCGCACAAAATCGGGGAACGAATTTGCATAACCATGACCGGTCGAGTGGGGTCCTCGACTGGTCGAGCGGCACCTTCGACCGGTCAAGTACATCCCACGACCGGTCGAGTACTTCGAAAATCAAAACCTCAACTCACTGGACTTTGAGTCGAGGCTCGCTCGACTGGTCATGTACCAGCCCTTGACTGGTCGAGCAAAGCTCACGACCGGTCGAGCACGGAAAAAAACCCCATCAAATCTCTCCCTTTTTGACCCAGGAGGGATTCACTTTCTTCAAGCCAGCCAGGTTTCTACAAACCTCAAACTTGACCCTTGAGCAAAGCCTTGGTCATCATGTCTGACCCATTATCGTTCATATGGACCTTCTCAAGCTGTAACACCTTCTGTTCCAAAGTATTCATGATCCAGTGATACCGAATCTCTATGTGCTTTAACTTGGAATGCTGACTTGGATTCTTGCCCAAGTGTATAGCACTTTGACTATCGCAATAGACCACGCGCGCATCCTGCTTCGAGCTAAGTTCCTGTAGGAATCTCTTCATCCAAAGCATCTCTTTACATGCTTCTGTGACTGCAATGTACTTGGCCTCTATCGTCGACAATGCTATGACCTTCTGTAGCTTGCTCTGCCAAGAAACCGCTCCCCCTACAAACGTGAACATGAACCCCGATGTAGACTTCTTGGAGTCTATGTCACCTGCCATATCTGCATCTGTGTAGCCCTCTAACACAGGTTTTTCGTCACCATAGCATAGGCTCAACCTGGATGAGCCTCTTAGATACCGCAGTATCCACTTAACCGTTGCCCAATGTTCTTTGCCAGGATTGGCAAGATACCGGCTGACAACACCAACCGCATATGCTATATTTGGGCGTATACACACCATAGCATACATCAAACTTCCTACAGCTGATGCGTAGAGTATCTTCTACATCTCTTCCACCTCTACCTTCGTCTTAGGACACTGTCTGTTGCTCAATCTAAAGTGACCATCTAGTGAAGTATTGACCAGCTTCGCTGCATTCATATTGAACCGCTCTAAGACTTTCTCAATATACCACTCTTGTGACAGCTAAAGCTTCTTGCTGCTTTTGTCACGGGTTATCTCTATTCCTAGGATCTGTCTAGCCGGGCCCAAGTCTTTCATTGTAAAAGACTTGCCCAACTCTTGTTTCAGCCTATCGATCTTCTTGATGTATTTTCTCATGATGAGCATGTCATCAACGTATAACAGCAGAACTAAGAAATCACCATCTAAGAACTTGCGCATGAACACACAGTGGTCCGATTCCATTTTATTATATCCATGCTTCAACATAAACGAGTCGAACTTCTTGTACCATTGCCGTGGAGCTTGTTTCAGCCCATACAAGCTCTTCCTCCGCCTACACACCATATGCTCCCTACCCTTGACTTCGAAACTCTCTGGTTGGTGCATGTAGATCTCTTCTTCTAGGTCACCATGAAGGAATGCAGTTTTAACATCTAACTACTCTATCTCCAGATCCATGCTAACCGTCAACCCAAGCAACACCCGTATAGATGTCATCTTCACCACTTGTGAGAATATCTCCTCGAAGTTTATACATTTCCTCTGACCAAACCCTTTCACTACAAGTTTGGCCTTGAACCTCGTCTGTGAATACTTCTACTCAACCTTCTTTCTGAACACCCACTTGTTGCTCAAAGCTTTCTTGCCCTTAGACAATTTCACCATATCATAGGTGTGGTTCTTATGCAAGGATTTCATCTCCTCTTGCATAGCTTTCAACCACTCCCCCTTATGCTCGTCGGCTAGGGCCTCAGAATAATCTTCTGACTCTCCCCCATCAGTCAGTATAATGTACTCATGCGGCGAGTACCTCTTGGACGGTTGTCTGTCCCTAGATGATCTCCTCACCTGTAGCTCAATAGGTGAATTAAGTGGGGGCTGCTTCCCTGGTCCATCTTTTAAAGGAACTCCCTCGTCCTCTGCGCCTTGCTGTACTTCCCCGTCATCAGGCACCACGGGAGGAATAACCAGATCCATGTCCTCTAGCTCACCTGAATTAAGTTGGTTCTTCTTTGGCTTATCAATGTCTTATATACACTGATTTTTAAAGAATATCACATCTCTTCTTTTCGGTTGAATCCCACAATTTGTAACCGAATTTTTCATCACCGTACCCCAAGAACACACACTGCCTGATCTTTATATCGAGCTTGGACCTCTCGTCCTTTGGTACGTGAACGGATGCCCTGCATCCAAACACCCTGAGATGACTGTACGATGGATCATGTTCAATCCACACCTTCTCAGGTATTTCTCTATTCAATAAGGCTGATGGAGACATGTTTATCAAATATACCGCCGTGTGCATTACTTCTCCCCAAAATGTCTTGGGCAACTTCGCATGGGATCACATGCATCTGATTCTTTCAACAATGTTGCGATTCATTCGCTCAGCTACACCATTATGTTGAGGGGTCTTGGTAACCATCTATTCATGCCGTATACCCAGGGACTTGCAACACGCATGAAAGTCACCAATATATTCATCACCATTGTCAGTGCAGATGCACTTTAATGATTTACCTGTCTCTCTCTCGACCATAGCATGAAATAATTTAAACACACCAAAGACATCATCTTTGGATTTCAAAGTAAAAACTCAAACCCTCCTATATGCATCATCTATAAAAGTAACAAAATACAATGCCCCACCCAAGATTTTTGTTCTTATAGGACCACAAACATCGGAATAAACCAAATCTAATGCATGCACTTTATTAACATAAGAAGCAGATTTAATAAATGAAACTCTATACTGTTTCCCTAATAAACAATCAATACAGGTTTTAAGAGGTATACCTGTCACGTCTGGAAGGAGCCGCTTCTTTGCTAGTGCTTGAAGCCCTTTTTTCACTCATTTGACCTAGACGCCTGTGCCACATGTCAATAGCTGAATCTAACACTTCTTTTCTCTGGCTGCTATCAACGAACCCTTGATGAGCTTTCAGCGCCCACCAGCAAACCGGCTTTCATAGCCACTATCATCCAACCTTCCCGTCGACATCAAGTTGAGGCGAAGGTCTGGGATATGCCTCATATCCCTGAGAACCAATGTGCAGCTCACATCGGTCTTCACACAAATATCACCGACCCCTACAATCTTCGATACGCCAGAATTTCTCATCTTCACGGTCCCATAGTCACCTGACTTGTAGCTTGTGAAGAAATTCCTGCGTGGAGCCACAAGAAAAGAAGCTCCCAAGTCAAGCACCCAGTCGATGTCCTAACTCGTAGCCGTGAGACATATATCGTGATCTACTGAAAGAATAACTACAACGTCGCCATCTGAAGCGACCGCAGTGGAATCTAATTTATCTTCCTTTCCTTTTCCTTTCTTGTTGTTCTTAGCCTTACGACATTCATGCTTATAGTGGCTCTTCTTGCCACAATTCAAGCATTCAATATCTTTTCTTTTACTCGACTTGCCTCTTGATTTATCTCGGGTCTTCCCACCTTTCCTGTTGTTTCCTCTCCACTCGTTCCTATGTCACAAGGGCCTCTTGGTGAGTAGACCCCTGAGACTTCCTCATTGTCTTTTCATTAAAGAGACAGCTAGTTACTTGTTCCATGGATATCTTTCCGTCTGGCGCGGAGTTACTTAGAGACACCACCAATGTCTCCCAACTGTCAGGCAATGAACTAAGCAAAAGTAAAGCCTGCAATTCATCATCCAGGACCATCTTCATAGAGGAGAGTTGGTTCACTATATTGCTGACCTCATTTATGTGCTCAGCCACAGAACCACCATCCTTGAACTTGAGATTCACAAGTCGCCTTACTAGAAAATTTTTATTACCGGTTGTCTTCCTCTCATACAGCCCTTATAATTTTTGTCATAGGCTAGCGGCTGGGGTCTCTGTAGACATATCGTGGAACACGGAATCATCCAACTATTGTCTAATAAATCCCACCGCCTTTCGGTCCATCTTCTTCCAATCATCGTTAGACATATCCTTGGATTTTGCTAATATGCCTAAAATTGGAAAATATAGGTCCTTGTAATAAAGCAAGTCCTCAATCTTAGCTTTCCATATGGTCCAGTTAGAACCATTAAGGCTGATCATCCTTGATGAGCCACCTTCCATAATTCAAAAACTGATCCTACCCGTTCAATGAACTTAGTTTTGATACCACTTTGTTGGGGGCCTTGCACAAAACCTTAGAATCTAGCCTCCCGAAACAAACCAGAATTATGGAATAATAAAGTAATGAAATAAATCAAACTATAAATCACACCACACAAGAGATTTTTACGTGGAAAACCCTCAAAGAGGTAAAAACCACGGGACCTCGTCTAGATCAACAATCCACTATGAAGTAGAACGTTACAACCTTCTTCACTCATGCGGGAGTGGATAAACAATAAGAGAAACAAAGAAAACGGAGAGATCTCACCGATTACGATAACATAGAAACGCTGAGATATAAATTGGACAATAGATAACCTCCACGAGCATAACCTCCCTTCTATAAGCTTCATCTCTCTCTTCTCTCTACCTCTCACACATTTGATAGTTCTCTTGTGTTTTTCCTCTCTATCATACCCTAGAAAAACCCTAGGAACCCCTATTTGCAATTTTAGAAAACTTCTTTCCGCAACCCAGTTGCAAAAGGACTTGCGAAACAAAATCCGCACAAAATCGCGGAACGGAACTGCGTAACCACGACCGGTCGAGTGGGGTCCTCGACCGGTCGAGCAGCACCTTCGACCGGTTGAGCACATCCCACGACCGGTCGAGCAGCACCTTCGACCGGTTGAGCACATCCCACGACCGGTCGAGTACCTCGGAAATCAAAACCTTAACTCGCTGGACTTTGAGTCGAGGCCCGCTCGACTGGTCGTGTATCAACCCTCGACTGGTCGTGTACCAACCCTCGACTGGTCGAGTAGTACCTTCGACCGGTTGAGCACATCCCACGACCGGTCGAGTACCTCGGAAATCAAAACCTCAACTTGCTAGACTTTAAGTCGAGGCCCGCTCGACTGGTCGTGTACCAACCCTCGACTGGTCGAGCAAAGCTCGCGACCGGTCGAGCACAGGGAAAAAACCCCATCAGAGACATGGATAAAACACATAAATCATGGTAAGGCTTAGAGTTGAGCACAAGATGACTTGATTCAGTAGACTCAACTCCTACTCGATTCAAAGTGAGTGGGTGAGTCAATCCGAAGTGAGCACATCCGAACTCAAGCTGAGTTGAGTTCGGGTCACCCAATAACTCAAGTCAACTCAACTCAAAATCTGACTTGATACCGGCTTGACTCAATTCAAAACCTAACTCGTACGCACACATATATTTATAGAGACACACACACACACTCAGATTTAATTGATTTGACTTTGAAGACATGAGATATCATGTAGCTAATGGAGATGTTGCAATTCAGACGGGTGCACCTAGGTTCTGAGGTGTGATTGCATCCGGTTGATATCCACCACACCTGACCCAACTCAGTGTTGACTCGACCCAACTTGGTACAAGTGACCGGGTCAGATTCGGTCTGGGTTAGCCAAGGCCATACTCGAACTTAGATCGGGTCATGCATGCCGGGCTCGATACCGAGTTTGGTCAAGATCGAGTCAGGCATATATCAAAACTGGGTCGAGTTGGGTCAGTCCTAACTCAGTCCAACTTAACTCAATGCCTAGCTCTAATGAGGCGCATAGATCTTTTTCAAGCGCAGACTAGAAATGTCACTACCAAAGTCAAGTAGTCCATATACTCCAGATCATTCCTTGCCACATAGAAAGTGAATAAGACCTCAAACCATACAAATTGGGTGGCTTATCATCATCAACCGTACCATAGACGATAAAAAGGCAAGGGTAGGTATTTGATGTTCTGGCAATTTATTAGGTGAAATAGTACCATAGGATATTTTTCATTCCTAACCCTCCGATAAATGTCCACCAATCTGATATTTTTATGATCAAATAAGCGTGACTTTCGGTACACGGTACATCTAAATTGGAACACATGATTTGGACGGTTTAATTTAAAATACCTGTATGTCACGTATGCAATTACTAAGTAAAATTTTTAAGTGGCCGACTATCATCCACCACACTCAATTAGAGTATCAATATCAATTCTCAAATAAAAGCCAGAAGGAACCAAAGTTCAGCCTTATCAGGAATTGCATGAATAGGAAATCATGAAAGTAAAAGAATAATATATCTTTAGTATATTAATTAGATTCACCAAAACACCCTCAGACAAAATCAACGGGCCTACCAGGTGGACATTTTTAGAAGACGGAAATTGCTGGTATCAACGAGTCAAGGGGAGTTCCTGTAACGATTGGGTAAAAATGTAAAAATCAGGATGCCTCAAGTGATAGGACGTGAAGTAAGGGCGCGATTGATTTAGTTGGGCCACCCGCTGCTTCCAAGATAAGGTGAAACAACTTTCGATCATGAATTGGGTGAGCCTAAATGGGGCCCACCGTGATGTTTGTCAGGAAGCAGATTGTGTACTGAGTAAACTCCATGGGGCTTACTGTGATTTATGTATTTTATCCACTCCGTCCATCCATTTTACCTGATAATTTTGGGTCTTCAGCCCAAAAATGAAATATATCCTACACGCAAGTGGACCACAGTATAGGAATCAGTGTTAATTGAACGCCTACCGTTGAAAAGTTATTAGGGGCTACAAAAGTTTTGAATCAAGCTAATATTTTTGTTTTCCCTTCATCTATATCTGTGTGGTCTTATGAACAAGTTGAATGACAAATAAACATCACTATGGTCATTAGGAAGGTTTCAAGGAGGGAAAACCATTATTCTCACTATTTCCTATGGGGTGGTGCTCTTGAGCTTTGCATTTAATTCAATTTTGGGATCAACCCCTAAAATAACCGGAAAAAAAATGGATGAATGGTGCGGATAAACCACATACATTTATGGTGGGCTCAATAGAGTTTACTAAGTACAATAAAAGCATATGGGTGATTAGGGATGTACATCAAGCTGAGTCGAGTCAGGGTGGGCCAAGCTTGGCTTGGCTTGGCTTATTCATGCTTTTCTCGAGTTCAAGCTCGTCCTCGAGCTTACTATTGAAGCTTGGCTTGTTTGCTAAAACTTTCGACTCGAGCTTAAGGAGAGCTAATGGACCGAGTCAAGGCGAGCTTACCTCAGGTCGAGTCGAGCTTACTCCCAACTTGACCCAACCCCCAACTCGCACTTGACTTAACCCTGCAACCCGACCCAACTGACCCAACTCCCAAATCAAATATTTAATTAATAATATACACACATATATATAATATTAAATAGAGCCGTAGAGGGTACCTTGTTGTTGGTGCAGAGAGAGAGAGAGCGACGGGTTAGGTAAGGAAGGGAAATGGTAAGAGAGGAATGAACGAGTAGAGTTTATGTTTTAATTTTTTTAATTTTTAAATATAATATAATATATATAAAGATGAGCCGAGTTCGAGTCGAGTCAAATCTACACTATATTTGAACTTGGTTTGTTTTCAAAATGAGTTACGTCATATAAAGCTTGGCTCGCCTTGAGTCCTTGTTCGAGTCGAGTCGATTCGAGCTAGATCGAGCCAAGCCAAGTGAGCTTTTTGAGGTAGCTTGAGCCCCATGGGTGATACACTATCAGATATCATTTGTGAAAGAAATCATTTGTCCTGTATGGGCTAAAAAATGATACAAATTCAAAATGGGGGAGGATAGATGCAAACTGGCAACTTAGGGTAGCGGCGCGATAAGAAAAGGCAGGTAATTAAATGCTCTGAGGTTAACAGTGATGTTTATATGATATTCCTGCCCCTGCAAACACTATGATGCTGGCCGTGATGTATGTCCCGATCCACTCTGTCCATCCCTTTAAACTACGAGCCAAACATTAGAGATATCCAAAACTAAAGTAGGATACACCATGAGAATAGAGGATGAAACTACCCACTATTGAAACCTTAATGGGACCCACCTTGATGTGTACGTGCCATCTAATAGTTTCATGAGGTGATTCCCACATGGACGAAGGAAAAGAAAAAAAAAAAACAAATATCAGCCTGATACAAAACTTCTTTGGACCCAAGAAAGTTCCAACGGTTTGCGTTCAATCCCCAATGTTTCTTTCTTGTAGTGTGGCTCACTTGAGTTTTTGGATCTCCCTCCTGTTTGTGCCCATGTCCTAAAATGAGCTGGGGAAACGGATGGATGGACGGGATATAATATGAACAGCATGGTGAGGCCCATAGTGCTTGAGGTTGCAAGAATCCCTGGTCCATTTTCATTGGCTCGAATCTAGGTGCATATCTACAAGGAAAATGAGACTGTTGAACTACCGTCACGGAGTCCATGTCCATAGAAAAAAATGAGACTGTTGAAGCAACATCACGAGGTTCATGTCCACAGAAAAACGAAAGCATTGAAACCCCATCTCTTTGCTTAGAGAGTGGAAAATCATGATGTGTTGTCTGACTTAAAAATAAAAATAAAATAAAACAAATAAAAAGGACAACGTTTGCCTTCTATATCTGAGGAAAATAGGCCATCATCGATCCGGACAATTGATCTGATGGCCCCGTTAATGGATTGGGATTTCCAAAGATCCCCTAAATTGGAAAATCTTGGCCCTTCAATCAATGGCATATAAGCAAGGGTGCACATTCAATGGAAGAAAAGGCCAGACTCAGAAGATTCCAATAAGGGATGCTTTTGGGGAAACCTCTATCCATTGTGAAGTCCACAGCATCAATGGTTTAGATCACCGAAAGATGGGCCCCACATGAATGGAATTGTGCGCATCAACAAACTATTCATTCGCTTCGTTTAGTACCGTAAAATTCTTGGAATTTTGAGTGGAAGTGGGTCAATCATTCCACATGTAGGTGGACGATTCCTATCAGGACCACATTTCGTGATTCATACGTCAACTAACCTCCTGATGGATGGGAGCCCTACCAAAAATGCCAAGTAAGCTCGCTTCACACATGGGAACCACCAACATCTGTGTGAGATTGGAACCGTTCATTGGGTAGTGCCTTCTGGTTGATGCCGTGTGGAAAAATATCAGGTAGATACGACCATGAAATGGAACAAATGAACGTAAAGTAAATTAGCGGTGAAGAAAAATACACTTTTCTTGGAAAGGAACAGGAGGTGAATTCAACTATCTCATTCTGACATTCTATCAAGCACTTAATCCGTGACCCAGACCCGTTCTATCTTTAAGCTTTGGCCATGGATCAGACGCAATCAAAATAACTGGTTGGTAATCCTAACACTGATTGGATGACTTCTGTGATTCCAATGGGAGGGTTGGATGAAAATCTAACCAGCGGTCAGCGCTCAGAGTAGAAGTCTTACGATGGACGACTAGGATCGTCTGATCAGCGTGATTTCCAGCACATGGCCCATCGATGGTAAATCCAACAGATGAACAGGGGCGCGGATTAGCTGAGACTGGCTATTGAAGTGACGTCAGCAAGTTCCGTGGGCCTCACCATGATGTATGTTTCGTATCCACACCTTCCATTCATTTGGAGTGATCATTTTAGGGCAATAGCCAAAGAACGAGTTAAATCTAAAGCTCCAGTGGATCCCAGCACAGAAAACAGTGGGACAGTGACGCGCACCATTAAAAACTTCTGAAGGCCACAAAAGTTTTAGATCAAGCCTGATATTTTTGTTTTCCCTTATTTCATGTCTTTTTTAACTTTTGAACAGGTTGGATTTCAAATAAACATTATGATGAGCCTTAGGATAGTTTCAACGGTGGGAATCACTCTCCCCACTGCATTTTTTGGTGGGTCCACTGCAGATTTTTATTTTGCCTCATTCTTTGGTTCATACCCGAAAATGATATCTAAAAATGTATGGACGGTTTGGATATAACACATACATCATAGTGGAGCCCACAGAACTTGGTGACGTCACTTCAGTAGCCGACTCCCTACTCAACCTGTCAGTATCTAATCCGCGTCCGATGAACAGTAGGCTACGTGTAGGTGTACCAAGAGCCTGAGATTGAGTCATTGATAATTAAAATATGAGCACTCGACATCCTATCCAAACATTCGATGCATGGCATGCGCTACAGTGGTACCAGTACCACGTAAGCTATGGTGGTACCTGGAAAACGTAGGGGCCACGTGATGTAATCATGACATCGGATCTGTTCATAAGGTGCTTCAACTCATGTTACCTCAGGTGGGCCACGGCACAGGGGCCCGTCTTGATTTTCGTGGAGTGGAATCTGAGCAGTCTAGATGAGGTGGACGAAGGATAATGACATCCTTGTGCTATGGCCCACCAGAGTTTTGGATCGAGATGATTTTTATGCTTTGAAGGTAACCTGAGGGGACGTGTCTGATGGACAGGTTGGCTGTCATATATACACATGTGGGCCAGCAAAAACAAACAAAGAAACAAAGAAAAAGATTAGGATGAGGATCTCTAAGACAATTTATACAAGAAATCAAACCCGCCAAGCAATTATTAACCTTTCTAATCAGAAAGTATAGGGAAGAGCTCAAATATTGAAAAATCACCCATTCCTTTCCTTCCAAATAGATCATAGACCATAGACCATAACCAGGCTAGCTAAGATAATCTCTGCACCGCCCATTCTGAATCCCCGTGTTCCAAGAACAAAACAGCTCTTCCACTGAGCCTGGTATCATTCATGACATACTAAAAAACTTTGAGAAACCTAGCCCAAACCTTGTGAGCAAACGAACAGTCGATAAACAAGTGATCCATCAACTTAAAAGTCTCTCATGCACATAATGCATACATTTGAAATGATCATTGCTCTTTTTTGAAGATCAACAATCACTACTACGTACTCTTTTCCTCCCTACCAGCTCAGGTCACCATTTCAGGGGAATTCCATACTTGTATACAAAAGAGGTCTTCCCAATCCCACCCTCCTCTTGATGATTTGTAAGCATCTTGTAAAAAGATCAAATAGAAAATCTTCCTGAAGCATCTCATCCGGTCTTTCTCTTCTTCTGTACAAGGGGCTAATACTATTTAAGAACATAACAAAGTTATTGATCTCCACGTCACAAAGATTCCTATATGGCACGGGTGCAAACATGCTAAGCACCATCATTACTCGAGAAGCACCTTGAAACTGGGTGGTCAATGTCAACTGCTATTCTGGCTAGACTTGGAAAAACATCCTGATGAGTTGATTCTCCCACCGACACATCCTTCCAAAACCAAAATTTCTCTCTATTGCTTAAGGAGGAGCCGAGTCCCTTACACGAACTTTGCTTTCATGTTCAACACGCCTTTCCATAAGCCAGATGTTCTAGATAAAGATGAGCTCCTAGTCAACCATCCCCCATCCTCGCAAGACTTCCTCTATTTCAAAACACTACCGTTAATTTGCCCAACAAAGCCGCATTCGCCGGACTCAATATCTAGTATTGGCTTCCCCCTCCTTGCAAGACTCGCAACTTTCTATTACCTTGAACTTTAGATTTGCCTATGGTTGGATATTACTCAGATCAGGAGCTCTACTAACCACCCGATCAACAACTGTGTACCAGGAAAGTAAAAATAACAGAGGAAATGGTCCAAACTAGGATGTCATACATTTTCAGCATATGCCCCATCCATCTTAGGTCCAACAGATGAGTGTTCTTATGGATATCGTATTTGTATGGCACGTGTGTATTGAGATCTTGCACATGTATGCCAGTCGTGCAAAAAACCACTACTTAGATGGCATGGTCTGGAAATGTTCGGATTATGGCAGCCAAAGTTATAAGCCATTTAATCGACTATAGCATCAACAAAACATTGTGTAAGTGGCTGTTTGGATACAAGGATAAACCATTATTCATATTGTGTTTGGTTAAGTGTGCAGGAAGGTAACTTTAAACCAAAAAATGCACCCCGTATTTAAAATATTAAATGGATTTTTTTATTATTAGTCAAGTGTATATATAAATACATTATATATTATTAGATAATCAGGTTTGGATACGGACAAGGGTATACCCTCACCCAACCCAATTATCCAATAATAGGGTCCTTACTCAAGCCCCAGTGGTAGACTCACAAGACTTTCAACACGAGGTCATGGTTCGAGTACCCATTGTGGTGAAAAAACACTGGTGTGAGTGAGTGGGTTTAAAACCAACAAAAGAAAAAACGAAAAAAAGAAAGAGGATAATCGGGTTTGGGTACGGACAAGGGTAGGCCCACACCCAGCCCAATTATCCATCGGGCTCAAAGTAATACCTGCACCCAGCCCAATTAGTAACCGGGCTTAAAGTAATACACCCACATCTGGTCCGTGTTGGGCTGGCCTTGGATACCTGTAGGGCATTACCAGCCCATTGCTGCTGCTAATTACAATCACCTTATCAGTGTGATTTTCAGCACATGGCTGATCCATGCTAGGCCGTGGAGGAACAGTCAATATCTTGTAGATGGATTCAAAGTTGTCCAGTCAGTTCCCTAATTCTAAAATCTTGATTTTGATTAGACGGGCCATATAATGGCCTTAGCTGTGGACTGCTCTGGATCAGAAAATTACTCCTATCCCATGATACTAGTCATCTGACAATAGCACCCGGGTAGAGAAAAAATGGTAGCGTTGGGCACTACTCTCCGTGCTTAGATGTTCACCACATGGCACCATCCTACCCATTCATGTAAAGTAGCTATAAGTTTATATAAAGATCCCTCATTTGTAACCAACTTTAAATACTATAAAATGTTGCAAGCATCCTTGAGTTCTTAAGGCCTACGGGTTCTCTTGCCTTCGAATCCCCCCCTGCGGTCTCTTTTCTTCCAAGTAATTGGGCTACGCTTGGGCAGTTAGTTGACTCAAAGTGTAGAAATCTCTACGGGCCTGTTTGGATAACGACTTACAACAGTAATGAATTATAAAAGTGCAACGATTACAAATTGCAATACCCATCTTTTGGTCACAAGGTAATTTGATACATAATTCTCGTGTTTGGATAAGCATGGTAAAAGTAGAATGATGATACTTTTACATTACCCATCTCCTATCATATATGGATTTGACCACCGAATTACATGCCAAGTTGAGTTTAAACAAACATTGAAAAATTGTAATGATGACGCTTTTACATTACAACGAAGCCTTCATTTGTAGTCAACCTCAGCAAACTCAGATGTTGTAAGCATTATTGAGTTCTCAATGCAATGCAAGTTCTCCCTATTTGCTCTCTCCTCTTCTAAGTAGCTTGGCAACACTTGGGTAGTTGGCTAACTCATCAACAAAGGGCTTACCAGGCACGTGCCGCACAGTTCACGCTTGGAGAAGCACTTAGGTCATTACAGTACGGTACAAAGTCTTGGCTTGAGTATGTCATTAGGAGCTGTGTTGTTGCTCTTTTTCTTAGTTGACAAATGCTAAGGTTATTTGCACAATGAGAGTGGATGGGGTGAATTACAGCAAATATGCCAACATGACTCACTGATGCAACCTGGGCAATTAATTAGGTAGGTCCGACAGTAACCATTCCCTAGCCCACAGATCAGGCCAATTCAACCATTTGGGGTTATATGATCATGAGAAAAGCTTATGGCTACAAAAGAAAATCAACAATAGACACTACCTTGCATTTCCTGACACTGTAGCAAGCTTCACAGGTGAGTGAGACTTAGGGATCCCTCCCACCATATAACTCTGGGGGAAAATGCCAAGCAGGCTCAGCCAAGCTTGTCACAGTCCTTCCTAACCACATATTGATCCAGACTGTTCATCTAGAAGGTCCTGCTGTAGATGGGCCACACGTCAAAAAGCTCACTAATCATATATCACCACTGTCTATAGAAAAGCAAGTTATGGATAACTGTCCACAAAAGAAGTTTCTAAATCATCACCATATGGACAGTGAAGAACCTTTGATCAGATTTTTTATATGTGGGCCACATATGATGTGGACCTTGTTGAACAGTCTAAAAGACATGAAAAATGTGAAAGACTAAATTTATTTTTTATTTTTTTATTTTAAAAAAAAAAAGCATTAATATTTGTAATTTTTTTTTTCCAAAAAAACATAAACTAATATTGTCAATTGAGCTTGCCACTACATAATCATGATATATGTCAGTGACGATATCTGCTCACCTTACTAAAATGCCATCTTCAACTAACTTAAAGACTGTCTGATAGAGGAAGAAATTTCCCATTTTCAGTATCTTTTTTTTATAGATGAGTGTCTAAGTACTCACTTATAGTGGTGTATTTCACATGTGGATAGAGTTCCGTACCATTGATGCCGGAGGGTTCGATGTCAAAGTATGTATGGTCTCCCTTTATGAAAGCAGAATATATAAAGATCATCTCAGAGTTGCTCGGGAATGGAGTCTCTGCAATGCAAACACTAATTAGTATATAATGCAAAGATCATGGGACTGAAAAGGGACCATGAGCTGAAAACAAGAACTTAAACAAGCTAATGGATAATAAGAAGATTAGGAGAGGCCTTCTCACAGAAGAAGAAGAAGAAACATATGAGATGAACATGATTCATGTTTTAATTAGGAAATCCTCAAGAACTCTGATTCCCAAAAAGGCCTTGACTAATTTAAAATCTCAAAAAATCTTTCAGAAAGTGAAATGGCCAGTCTATTATTTTTCTTAGTCAAGGTGGCCATTGTGAGTCCTAGATGGTGTGTGTATGACATCCAACCCATCCATCAGATGCACCCCATGATGATGATTATTTGCCCCAAAAATCAGGCCAATCCAATCAATAGATGGACAACCATAGGAAACAATATAGACCAGCCAAAAGCCTCCAAATTCACATCTGCCCCTGATGATTGGATCGGTTTTGGATTGTCTGATCATCTTGGTGGGATGCAACGTAGACCCCACAATGCTCAACTCCACTTTTTAGAAGAAAAAAAGATGAAGGCATTTTGGTACCAAAACCCTAAAAGACCATTTTGAGATTTCAAACTAGCCAAGGCCTTTTCTGGAAAGATCAGAGTTCTTAGGGCGGGTTTGGATACATGGAATCATGCAGAATGGAAATTGTTTTCCATTGACAAGATGGTGGGGTTGTTTCGATATATGGATTCCACAATTGACTATTACTCTCACCCGTAGTCAAAATTCTCTAGCACAATAAATAAGGTGACTATTGTCTAATGAAATTGATTCCACTTTCTATCCAAACAGGCGCCCCATTTTTGAAATCCTCTTTTCCACAATGGCCATGGAAATTATCATTAGGTGATCAAAACTTTATCGACGGAAGCCAAAAGGAACATCAAGGACTTGTCAAGGCAAAGATCCCAAAAATATATTGATATACCATAGGAAAAAAGAAAAAGAAAAAAAAAAAACATTGTATATAGATTGACTGCCTTGTGTGTCTCTATCTGCAGATCTGTGTGGCTAATTTACAGACATCTACAACTCTTAGATGTCTATAGTTTTTTTCAACCCATCGAATAAAAAAAGAAGAAAAAAGAAGCATCTAACGCCATGTGATGACAATGCAATCATAGTTGCTTATCTGGATCTGAACCTGTTTGTTTCAGATCCGAGCCAAATTCTCCAAGAAACCACAGGCAGATTAAGGGCATGTTTGGTTTTTCAATTACAACAGTAAATGGCTGTAACTGGGTAATGATTATTTACTCTTAGGGCCTGTTTGATTTTCCATGATCCTGGTAAAGAAGTAATTATTACTTTTTCACTTGTTTGAAAATGAGTTTGTAATTCCACCTAGAAAACCGGTCCAAAAATGTTGACTTAAATCCATGGGCCCCACCATAATGTATATAATATATCCACGTCGTCCATCCGTTTTATTAGAATATTTTAGCGCATGATCCGAAAAAATTAGGAAGATCTAATGCTCAATTGGCCCACATGAAAGGAAACAATGGACTTAATTTGTCCACCGTTGAAAGTTGATTCTTTTACTAGGCCCACATTGAGGTTTATTCACCATCTAACCCGTTCATAGGGTCACATAGACATGGATAAGGGGAAAATATAAATATAAGCCTGATCTAAAACTTCTGAGGGCCTCAACAAGTTTTTAATGGTAAGCATTCGATTCTCACAATTTTGTGTGGTGTGGTCCACTTGAGCTTTGGATTTGCCTACTTTTTGGGCTCATGCCTTAAATTCATTTGGCGTAATGAATGGGCGGTGTGGATAAGCCATACACATTATGGTGGGTCCCATATTTATTTTACAAATTCCTCAATTTAAGTGTTTAAAAAGTAACCGGTCAAGTCAGCATTGGGAAAGATGCAGGTAATTACCTTGGTAAATAATGATTACTCATTTACAAGGTAATTACATTTGAACCAGAAAATAAAACAGGCCCTTATAGTTGTGTGATGAAATCACTTACATTTCACTGCAATGATGATTTTACTACATTGTTTGTTTCACCCAAAAATCACTGTAAAATTGGTGGTTTTATAGTGTGAAAATATAATGATTATAATTTACTTTACCTACTTACTTTACAAGTGTGTTTGACTCTTGATTTACAAGCCATATTTCCGGTTTAAACAAACACCTAGAAATGATAATGATAGTTCATTTACTTTGTATTTCGCAGGAAATTGGAAAACCAAGCAGCCCTAAAAATAAAAATGAAACTGGATAACCAAATTGTAAATACCAAATTCCATTTGCTTGATTTTGAGGCTTGTATTTTGGACTCAATGACACAGAGCGTAGAAAAAGAATATCCAATATGTATTTTTAGTGGGCAACATGCAGCAAGCGAAAGACCCATGTGAGTCAATTTTACTGCCTGTCACTGGTATCATTCTGATTAATATCACATACATGCATCATAGCTTCTCAATCATCACAATTTGCTCCCACCTTTGTCTTGGTATCTCCAAAACCCTTCCGTGGTAGACGTGCTTAACGAGACACTATTTATAAACAGTTCATGTCTCGGTTTAACACCAAAAAGAATAATAATACTAGTAGTAGTAGTAACAATAACAATCAAGCAGATCCTACCAAATGATCTTTACACAGAAAAGCATTCTCCTCTCCTCTCCTCTCCTCTCATCCCTTTTATAACCACGTTGGCTCTTCCTGCAGAAATGACTGAAGGATAGCTTCTTCTTTTCTGTACTTTTTTTTTGGTCATGCTACTTACAAATCTTCCATCAAGACCTCATGTCCGTATGGGAAGGTAAAGGTTGACATCAGATAACTACTTTTTACTTATTACAGTGCATGTTATGTAGAGTGGGAAAGAATACAGATGCGGGTCAGATAACAATTTTGTAACATGGAGGTTATATAGGGGCAATATTTGGACAAACAAAATAAGAATCTCTAAAAAAAAAAAAAAAAAAAAAAAAGACGAAGTAACTTTGTAGCATCCTGCTATTTAACAATTTGATGGATTGTAGCTATCAGAAAGTTTGAATGTTGGTCAGTGTATGGTTATAAAATATATGGATATATATGGGTGATGTACTTCATATATATGCATATCATATCATATGGTGTAAAAGAATTAAGGTGTACTTTATATTTTGTTATATGTGATTGCATATGATTTTTTTTTATGGAATATGATTGCATAAATACCCAAATCCATGATGCCTATCAAATAAAAAAAAAAAAAAACAGTACATGTCAACACACAATATAGCACAAGCTTAGTTAGCTAGCAAGCACTCATTTAGAAAGACAGATTACAGTTCGTATAGAGTTTTGGAGCTAACAGTAGAAGGTCCATGTTCCTAAAAGAAGTCACTGTCCTTTTCCACGTGATTTGAGATTGCCATACTATTGAATGGACTTGTGGACAATTGATATAGCATGAAGATAACATGTGTTTCTTGAACTTGACTCATGAACCAGTGTACTGATTTGCATGTTTGTCTTGGTCAAGTCAATGAAGGACTCACCCATTTATGAGAAGATGGCCAAATTGAATGTTTACTAGGCCAACTTATTAGTTATTATAGTAGCAAAGTTTGAACTTGGTACAGGGTGACCAATCAGTCTAGCCCAAGTTCGAAGTAGATCAGTGAGTTTCTCAACATTTTGCATCACAGATTACTCTAGTTTTGTGTACCTTTAATGCTCTTAAGAAGTTGTTCCTCTGATATGTAAACCTTCTCAAGCTTCTTTGCAATCTTCATCTCCCAAATCTCAACCAGCTCATTCATGGAGCAAACATTGCCAGGAGGCCTCAGATACAACACTTTGTTCAAAGTCCTCGGGTCATCGACAGTACATATTGTAAAGGTAGCAACATCAGATTCCTCCACAAAAACAGCTGTAGAAAGCAACCACCAAACCACAATAGTGGAAAGAATGACTTATCAGAGCTCTGAGTATAAGAAATGAAGCAGCAAAAACAGATAAAGCAGTGCCATGGCTACTCGTGCGAGGTATCCATCCAAATCCTACTCTCCCCAGAGTAGCATGTCTGCACATGATCCTAGCTGTTCATCCATTGGACCACATTTAGTTGTGCCATGGCCCAAGAATCAGGCTGGCGGTATGTCATCAGGTGGGCAGCATGTGTATATTCAATGTGAACAACATGCCAAATTTTCAACTTTTCATTTCTTTCATACAAGTGTGGCACCTGAACTCCAGGCTGGCCTGGTATTTTGGGCCGCAGTTGTGCCCACCAGATGAATTGCCTGGATTTCACACATGCCAGATTGGCACATGCATTGAGACCATTGGTTACACTCAAAGTAGCAATAGCATTTCGCAAACAGAATACTAAAGAATGAACTTGAGAAGTACAGTTATCACCATCCACTTCATCTATGTAAATCAAAGTCCTAGAATCATGAGCAAATCAAGAAACCTTTTGTGTTTCCATCTCCAAAGATCTTGACTCTGTCTCTTGGAGGCGTATTAAGACCTGGTTGCGCAAGTGATGGAAGTAAATATCTTGTGAAGAAGTTGCAGGAGATGTAGGTGTATGGAATGCCTTCCTTTTCTATAACACGTCGGATCTCTGATTTCTTTGCATAGAAGCCATAGTCAAGGTCAGGAATCTGGGCTTTATCAGGATCTGCTCCAAATTCTGATGGAATGAACCTCTACACCCAATTATAGACATTTCATCAGATCAAACAATCTTTTGCAACCGGAATTCTTTTTCATATGTTTCTTTTTCCTGAACTTTCTCTTTAGTTTTGAAGGCAAAATGGTTTCCACAATACATGAAATTATGATATGGGAACCAATCATTGAACAATGGGCAAAAGCTGTCCTAATTTACTGTGATATATAGATCGATTCAATTGAACCACAGACTGATTTTTAAAAAAGCTCACGTACTGATATGTTGCAAAATTACTAGTTATATCATGTGGGTCCTGCTTCTGCCTGGTATTACCATAGCTTATGGTGTCACCGGTACCACTGGAACACACTCCTTGTTAGAAACCCTGCATGCATAGTATTATATTCTATGCATGCTACTGAATAAATCAAAGTACAGAACTCTTATGTTGTGCATAATTTTAATTATTAAACAGAAATGAATAATCAAGAGCATAGAACCATAATTTCTGGTCGCTAAAAATAGCAACCTGGATCCCAAATGATTGCACAATTGGAAAGGAAATCATAGAGGGTTTGGTATTTTGAAACACTAATTCTGACTACACTAGAAGACTTTGGTACCAAGTCACACAACCGTCCTCCAACCAATCAAAATAAAGCTCTAAAAACCAACCGTGAGGGGAGTTAAGGGTGCAGGCTACTCACATGAAAAAAATAAATAAATAAATAAATAAAATTCAAATGCCAGAAATGCCCTCGGCAAGTAAAAGCAAGTGGTTACCACTCCCAGTGCAAAGCGGGTAAAATCTCAGCCATAGGTTGATAAGCACGCAGAGTGGGCCTGTTTGGAACGTGGGATTAGGCAATATGGAATTGTGTTCGGTCCAATGTAAATTTCATCTGGCATTTGGAAATGATGGGAAGAATTGGATTAACCCAGGTATCATATCATCCAGTCCCACCAGGAGATGCGGTGGGATTTCTGGTGGATTTCAAAATCCACTACATCTATAGACCCCAGGTTGATGCATGTATTTTATCCATGCCGTCCATCCATATGCACTCTTTACACATGACAATCGAGTTGCATATGCATACAGGTGAGCGGCATTAGTTGTGAAATCTGGTCCGTTGATTACAATTTCTTGGTTTACCAAATGCATGTTTCACTTAATACAATGTTTTTCCTAAAGGAACAATTTGATCCCAAACATGGGATTGGATGGTCAAGATACCATGGTATTTCTAGACATACAATCATCGTGCGATACTAGTGTTAATTCTACCTAATGCAATTCCATACCATTTGATCCCACATTCCAAACAGGTACCCTCACATAGGTTGGAAGTCCCTTCTAAGTTGTAATATTCCCCTAGCTAGTAGCTACTGCCTTTCTGTATTAGTGGAGGTGCGCGTGGAATGATGAGGGGCTAGACTTCTGTGATAGTTCACCACAATTTTGAAGATAGTGATGACTCATCCTCCTCACATGCAGCACTCGTGTACTACTGCTATCCAGATCATTCGATTTGTGGGACACATTGTGAATGGAAAATATACTGAAAATCATGCTAATCAGAAGCAACAATAACCATCCAGTTGATACGTATCAAATGGATTCGTTGAAATTAAAATGCTAAGTGGCCCAAATTCCAATCGCAAAAATCAGATGGTCACTATCGTTCCATCCGCAAATGGGTCAGCTTTTGGGATGGTCTTTTTGCCGTACAGTTGAAGAGTCATAACCATTCGTTAAATGGTGGTAAACTATTATAGTAGCCCAGTGGCAAAAACAAACAAACAAGAGAAAAGCTGCGACTGACTTTGATGCATCCAGCTTCTTTGATAGCTTGAATGAGGAGCTTCTGATCGAGGACATTTTTGGAAGGAATGGCGCAGATAACGATTTCTACTTGCTTTATCGCTTTAACGAGACTCTCCAGATCTTGCAGCGAACCCTAATTTGAGAAAAAGAAAAAAAAGAAAAAGAAAAGAGAAAATTAGAGAGAGTAGATATTGTTTGAGAAAATTGATTTTCTCTGTTTCTCTGTTAATTTATAGTGTAGAAAAAGGAAGAAGGGACCGAAGAGGAGAGACATGAATGAGTTTCACTCCGGCATTTGCCAAGGAATGGAGGAGTTGAGCTTTTTGGGGTTCAGAGGAAGAGGTTTCTCGGACGAGAGCGAATGTTGGATGGCCAGATGCCAGGCTAGCGTTCACCAAATAATGGCCCAGTTTCCCTGTGGCTCCGATTATCAGGATTCTGCTCTTCTCTTCAGCCATCGCCCACAAATAATCCTAAAGCGCCAAAACCAACTACTGTTTAGGTATCAATGGTCACTACCTAGCAAAAAAACAAAAACCGGTAGTTATTTGATACTCCGGCAAGCGTGTGATGCTTGATACGCAGGCACTTATAAATATATTACGTGGCATACGTTAATTCAAGCTAAGCGAAAGTCCGAGTTTGTAAATCGGATTGGCGGAGTAATCCTAACGTTTGATCTTATCAATCTAATTCCGAAGATGTTAGCCACTGTTAGTGGGACATGCACCATAGACGGTTTGGATTGTCATTCACCCATGTTGCATGTACGGTGGTGTGAACGCCCTTCGGTAAACATGTGGCATGATGAAGCCCTTATTTTCCTGATTTTTTCTATATGTCAGTTTTGGTTTTAATTTAGTTTAAATACAAGGCTGAATCAAATGCAAAAAGTATTTTTGACTTGAAGTAACCGCTGACTAAATAAAATTTGGAATCTATTAGACTTTAGAATTAGTTAAAAACCTTATTGCTGTTTGGGAGCATGGATTTGGAACCCCTGGATTCGGAACACCTGGGACTTGAACCCCCCTCGATTTGCAATCCTGGCAGTGTGTTAGGCACACTTGGAGTGTGAATCAACTTTAATCCAAGAGTATATATCTATAGGGGTTTGAATTTAATTACTAAATTAACTTTAATATCTTTAATTAGTGAGATGCGTAAATTTTGACACAATGGTTGTGATAAGCCTGCTGAAATATATGCTTCGCTTAAAAATGATGAAATTCTAAGTCTTGGATGGGCCGCAAGCACAAGATCATGTCTGAGTGACTAACCAACGATTTTTAATCATTGATTAACATGAACAGTGTTTGGACTGTGCTGATCATCATTAGTGAGCCATGTGCTTAATAGAATAACATTATAGTGACACACATGTTACACCTGCAATTATTGAAATGATTTTAGGTGTAATTCAAGCTCTCATTGTGGATTGCATACCTGAGGGAATTTAAAAACCCCGGATTTGAACCCCCCATTTACTTTATGCTACTAAACAGGCGGGGGATTTGAAACCCGCTCAAATTCCCTCGAATTTATAGTGCCAACTACCCTTATAATTTTAAGAATTTTCACTTGTAAGTAACTTGTGCTGTCATTTGCATGTCTTGGTTTTGGCCCATCCAACCCAATGACTGCCTTGGGGCCTTACATTTGACTGTACAATTGTTTCAGCTGAGGCTCATTTGAAGTCGATGGGTAGGTTAATCTTGTTTAAGGATGGAGTGTCTCCAGGTGGATGGTTTCCACCATTCCACGACGATGGATTACATGGTAAGTCGCTTGCATCTTTACAGAGCACGTGATGGTCTACAAATGAGGCCCATTTTTAAGTAAACCAAGCCATTGGCCTAACGTGTCCCACCGTGCATGAATATGCCTATTAACCTTTTTGATATGTGCCTTATAGCCATTTGGTTAGGTAGATAAATGCAACAATGGGTTATGTTCAGCAAAACATGTTCTCAACATTAGGTATTAAGAGATTTTAATTTAAGGAATTTTTTCTTTTTACAAAGTTGTGGCCGTTATACATGTGAAGTGGAGGTGGATTAGTAATTAGCACGGCTTGTGCTATCATTGGATTACGCATGATGCTTTAGATTTGATTAGACAGCAAGCTGCTATATGACAACAGGACTAGCTACTGACAGGTTGAGTAGTGAGACTACTGCTGAAGTGACATCACTAAGTTGCGTGGGTCCCACTATAATATATGTGTTATATCCACAAGGTCCATCCATTTGGAGAGATCATTTTAAGGCATGAGCCAAAGAATGAGACATATACAAAGTTGTAATAGACCCCACTACAGAAAATTGTAGAAAAAGTAATATCCACTGTTGAAACCTTCCTAAGGTCTACTGTAATGTTTATTTGAGATCTAACCCGTTCATGAGTTAAAAAAGACATTAAAAAAGGGAAATCATTAGAAGTTTTTAATGGTGGGTGTCACTATCTTCACTGTTTTTTGTAATGGGTTCATTGGAGCTTTGAATGTGAGTCATCTTTTGACTCATGCTCTAAAATGTTCTCTCTTAATGGATGGACAGCGTGGATAAAAAACGTATATCATTGTGAAACTCACAAAACTTGGTGACGTCGCTTTAGCAGGGAGTCTCGCTACTCAACAAGCAATAGCTAATCCCCATCCGCTATAGGAGATTAAGGTCAAACTAAACAGCTTTCCACATGCTTTTTGTCCATGAGAGTTCTATCTCTATTGTCCAATCAAATCTTTCACACCGTGGGAAGTATAGTACCCAATCTATCTCCATATACATGCTTGGGATTTGAATTTCAATAAGGATCCAATCTTTGTTAAGAAATCTATGCTTATTTAGATACCCTATTGTGACAGTATTATATCATAAGAGCTTTGATGTTATGGGTTTATTTTATTTTTTTTTCTTTTAATGTTTGTTTAAACATAACTCTCACACATGATTCAATGGTTAAATCTAAATGTAATGAGAGACTAATAAAAAAGTTTATAATTATTATAAATTCAAAAAACATTATATAAATATTTTTTATTAAAACATAAAAATTAATATATATATTTATTAATTTAATATAATAATAATGTAAAAATATTATCATTATATTTTTTTCACAACTATCCAAAAAAATTTTAATTAAATTTATAATCAAAGCATTGTTATAATTTATTATACTGATAATTCCCTATACAAATTGATCCAAATAAATGGTAATGATGTTTACCAAAAGATTTAGAAATGTAAGCTCATATTTCATCCAAACAAGTATTAGGAATGGCACATCATTAAACAGACGACAATGATGATCCACAAGTAACAGCACCGTGCAGCTTCCCACGTCCTTGCTAAAATGGGCTAATTCTACAGTAGGCAATACCCTCTTACAATAGATTGTCAGCCGTTGGATCTCATATTAAGAGAGAATGCTACCCCATTTATGAACGTGGGCAAGTGCAAGTAATCTTGTCACATAAACTGTCATATGGGCTGGGGAGCTTGCAAGAAAATATCACAACGTGGACGGTTTGATTTGATAAGATGATGTGCACGTGTGCCGCCAGTACAGTTATTCCACTCGATGAAGTTCATGTGCACGTGTGCCACCAGTACGGTCTAGTTCCCATCTTCTCTACTTCTCCCTCCATCGTTTCTTTTCTTATGTGTCTTCGTCATGGAAGCTTCGGTCCGACTCTTCAATACAACGCATCATCTCAATCACCATCTCTCGCTCTCCGTAAAAACCAGACTCCAACACCACCACTCTCTCAGACTCTCTTCAAATGCAATTCCCAGAAACCCCTTCTGCGCATTGCACATCGCTTTTCCTCTTCCAGCCCATCGCGACGGACGGTCTATCCGTACGCTACCTTCCGCATCCCTCTCAGCGTCTCACCCTTCAAATGCCCTGACGTTTCTCCTCTCCCTCTCTCTTTCCCGGATCTTCCCTCCTCCTTCTTATGTCGATCGATTGGATTCCTCTGTTGCGGATACAAAGCAGCAATTTTTCGCGAGGAATCGATCTACCGAGGGCGGGAATGTAGGGTTTTGCGGGGAGAAGGGGCAGGATCTGACGGTCGTGATGCTCGGATGGCTTGGGGCGGAGCAGCGGCATCTGAGAAGGTATGGTGATTTTTATAGTTCGAGGGGGATTCGAGCGGTGCCGTTCGTTGTTCCAATGAGGGATCTTCTAGGGTTTGATTTGGGGAGGAAAGTTGAAGGACGGATCGCGGCGTTGGCGGAGGATCTGATTGAATGGCTGTCGGAAAGGGAGAAGGACGAAAGGGAGCCAGCCCTGCTCTTTCACACCTTCAGTAATACTGGCTGGCTTGTGTAAGCGTTCTCATGCTTCATCTTCTTTTTTTCTTTTTTTGGGGTTAACTGTATGTAATGAGTCGTTTGGATGCCTTTTTAAGTTCCAGTTAAGTTGTAAGTGACTTACTGGTGAAACTCACTTACAAGCTATCCTGTTTAGATGTAAGCTGTAAGTCACTCAATAAGTTAGTTTTTTGTGTTTGGATGACCTTAGGTTAGTTTTAAAGTAACTTATCTGCAAGTTACCTGTAAGTTATAGGTAAGAAGTTGTTGTATATTCACACCCAGCAAAACTTAAGAGTAAGGAATCGTTCCAAAATGTTATAATTACATCAGAAATGTTGGCACTAAATATACCATTTTGTGAACCCATTTAAATAAAGGTGTAAGCCAATTCTTAGGCTAAACCAATTATCAAGTGGGTTATAAAAATGAGCCCACGGATTGAAAATACCTACAATGTAGAAACCCTGGTAATGCTTAGATGCTCCAAAATAATAAAAAAAATTACAAGTCAATGGCCTGATACAAACTCATCTGCAACTCACAAGAAGATGAGAAACATTGTACATGTATGGCCCAAATGATAAATTGATTGGCCAGATTTTCTGGCTAAGGAACATTCGCCGTGGAGACCCTAAACACATGTTGTGTTGGGATATCTGGCATGTTTGTGTTTGGTGCTTGAAGATGGGGGCGTGTGGAATCAGCATTCATCTTTTGGAAGAGCGTTCTACTTGAAGATGGGGGCGTTTGTGTTTGGTGCTTGAAGATGGTGCTTTAAGTCATTCGGACGGTTCATTTGGTTGGACCCATCATAGATGAACAATGCTCCTACCAACTCCCTCTGATAGTTGACCCGCAAATGGATGGTTCAGCAGAAAGTATAGGTGACAGCCCATACATGATTAAAAAAAATAATAACCCAGCACTTGGATAGAGAATTTCTTTTTCTAATCACCCATCCATGGCGGGGCCCACTAGTTGACAACTGCATTACTGGAAGATGGGCCTCATCAGTACTGAATGATGGAGCCGAACGAAATGCCAGTAATTCGAACTGAGCATTGTATGGTTTCTCTTATTTTGATTGTTATATATCTGTTGATTTCAAAGTTTTACCTCGCAAAATGACCATTATGAACAACGAGAAATTGTTCAGGGGATGCCCCTCCTTGACTGAAGAGTTCCTTTAAGATTTGATGTTTATGCGATTAGTTGTGATTCTATAGGAGAGGATTAGTAAGGGGTGAATGGTTCTTGGTCTTTATATCATTTGTACTCATTTCTTTTTTAGTAGCTAACTTCATTTTGTTGAGTCTGATTTTTGATAGTCAATTAGCCATATATGCATCTTTAATAAGGAGGGCAGCCATTATGTTGGTGTGCAGCTATGGAGCCATACTTGATAAATTTCAACAAAGAGGTGATTTTGCAAAGAAGATCAAAGGATGCATTATTGACTCCGGACCTGAACCAGAACTTAACCCTCAGGTTTAGACCAAGAGTTCTTTTCCTATTATGTTTTTCTCACTAGTATTTTGGACAATTACCATAGCCTTCTGGGTTTCCATCGGCCCAAACAAAAAATAAAATAAAATCAGATATTCAGAACATTGGGGGACATCGTGACTGTTTGTTTACAATTGCTGTTGATGTCATTTGAAAATGATGGCTTCTGTCCTCAAAGTAATTTTCTTTTTGAGCCAAAATTGTATTCAAAATACAAGGAATGGCTTGATAACAAATTTCCAATACAAAGGACCGACTAGTGAACATCGTTAGCTAAGGAATCGGTGACATCTTTTGCCTCCTTTTGCGCATGGACAACCAGAATGTTTATCCTAGAGGCAACATCCCCATATCTTTTCACATAGAAAGGACTTCCAAGGCTCCAAACAATAAGTAGGTGCCCAAGAGATGACAATTGAGGAATCCACTTGCACAATTGAAGGTAGGAAGAATCCTTCAGTTCTTAGTATTGGTTTTGAGGGTCGTCCAACCAACATCTTAGTTAATTATTTTTGACAGACAGAATAAGATAGGATTTGTCAATGCTTTATCTATATTTCACCTGTGATATTGAGGGGAGAGCTTTGCTAAGCCCACATGTTTGTACAAGTCCGCTAATCCACATGCCACCACATATGCCAGTGTGACGGACAGGTGCACTATCCAATCTGTCCATCAGAAGGCTACCACTATGTAGATTCCCTCTGCCAAGAATCAGTTTGGTCCACTAGTCAGGTGGGCGACAATTAGCTACACAAATATGCGATTGTAAGGCCAGAAAACCTGTCAACTTATTTCTAATATCATGGCACTCGTACTGAATGGACCACCTTCATCTAGTTCAGTAACATCTACACAGTGAGATCCACCTGGTGGATGGCTTGCATGTTGCACCTTTCTGCCATGCTGGCATATGTGGTGGTGTATGCATTAGCTGACATGTATATGCATGTGGGCTTAGCAAAGCTCTTGAGGGGTCATCTGTTGGTTGTATGATGTTCTATTTGTAGTAAATCCATTCACAGATAAATGAGTGCAAATGTAAATTAAGGTTAGAAATACTGGTTAAAAGACTTGATGACCCAAGAAAAAAAAAGACTAGATGACCTTTGGTCTACCTGAAGTTATGTACCTTGATAGAGTGAAATGGTGGGAAAGGATCCACGTAGCCGTTCCCAATTGCTTAGGATAAGGCTTAGGTGGTGATGATGATGAAAGTAAAAATACTGGTTATCTTGTCTTTTCTTTCTCCAGCATATCAAATTTCATTTTGACCGAGTTTTTAATTGGTTGTTTCTTGTTTGTTGATGACTTGTTCAGTGCGTCATGTTGTTCTGTTTATATTTGATCAACCATATGATTGGGTGGGATACTTTCTCATACTCATACCCTTTAATGCAATAGGTTTGGGCAGCAGGATTCTCTGCTGCATTGCTGAAGCAGCGCTGCTCTTCAGCATACTCTTCAGCTGAGGTCACAGAAGGAAGTCCATTAGATGGTAATGAGAGTACCTGGCAGATGCCAGATAACAAACCCCTGTTGATTGAGAAGGTGCTCCTGTCAATTTTAGAGAAGTTCTTCTCCAAGTTTCTGAACTTGCCTGATGTAAATAGGTAGGCAATCTAGGCTACTACAGACCTTCATCCCCAAACCCTGAATTCGTGGGGTAAACTTTCACTTTCTGTTGTGAAGTTGCTGCCCTGTGATAGTGGAAAAATTATGTGTCTCTTTGCGGTCTTTTTGTAGTGAAATACACAATGATTTAGGGTGTGTTTGGTTGCACCAAATATTATGAAATGTCATGATTAATTGGTTAAATTTGGTGTATAATTTCATATTTTTTTCATGAAATTTTGGTGCAACCAAACGCTCCCTTAAACCTGAGTAGAGTACATGAATATGCATGTATTTTCGGTTAGTTCCTTGGCATGCATGAGTCTTTCCAAATGACCAATGCATGCTATGCCTCTGGTAGAGGATAAAAGATGCCTATGTCACTCTCAAATGATGGAAATTCTATTCAACAAATATCTCCCAGTTGACTTGGATCTCAACGAGGTCGATTTTGTTTCGCTGTTCTGGCATGCAAATTCAAGCTCTTATTCTATGAATTGTTGACAGGCTGGAAATACATGTTTGGAAAAATCACCAAAATGGCCCTATCACTTACTGAGTTGGTGCGGGCTTATTCTTTTTTCACAGGAGGTTGAAGAAGATCATCTCCATCCTCTCAAGTGACCAGCCTCCCTGCCCTCAGCTGTATCTGTACAGCACAGCAGACAAGGTCATTCCAGCTAGGTCGGTGGAGTCTTTTATTCGGGAGCAGAAGAAATCTGGGAGAAAGGTATGGGCCCATAACTTTGGCTCATCCCCACATGTTGACCATTTCAGGAGCTTCCCACACATATATGCAGAGAAGCTTCACAAGTTTTTGGAGGATTGCATCCCCAAGGTGGGCCAGACGTAAACCAACCATAGGGTCCAAGGCATCATTGTTCAGATTGCAGGGACCACTTACGATGCTATCTGCTCTGCTTCACTGCTCAGGGCAGCCCCATAGAACTAAAGCTTTGGAAAATATTCCCTTCTTCAAAATGTATTCTGGGGAGGTAATATTTGGTCCCTGTTCGATCATTTCGTTCGACTTCTTCCTCACAAATTATAAAAACTCTCATTCGTTGTGACCAATTTGTTTGGCTTCTTATTCACAACATTACTCCCTCACAGCTTGAAGTTGCCTATATGACACCTTTACAGTCTGATGTGGAAATAGGGAGGCTGAATGCTAAAGAAGGAAAATTTTACAACAAAAGGAATTTCACTTTGTAGATAACCATCCATTACAGGTAGCAGTAAAAGGAAGCAATGCTCTTGCTCCAAATGAAGGATTGGATGATGAAATTCGTTTTTCCTTTGTGTTGTATAAAACTACCATGGTCACTCACCTAGATTACATTACTCAGCAAGAATGCATGATCAGTCAATAGACCTTGGGACTTGCAATTACAACAAAACCACACAAAATTCAAGCAAAATGACCTCTAGCTGTCCACAAAATAACTTCCTTTTTGTCCATATCCTAAGCAAACGTTCTTTTCCTGTGACATATTATGAAAGCTCCCAAGCTTCCCATCATTTTTCCATGAATACTTTCCCATGCATGCTTAAAATGCAATGATATTAATTTTCAATGACCTTTTGAGTGCGAAATGATGAATCTATAGTATTTCGACCAAATGCCATTGCCAAGAGCCCTGCCATATCTCGCTCGTGTAGCTCACCTACAACAAATGTATACCCCACTATGGGTGCTACACTACAATGGGGTTTGTTTAGATTTGGGCAAAGTTGTCTTGACTGGTTGTCCATGTGCATATTGTTGATTTGTCAATCCATTTGTGCATGGGAACCTATTCTTGGTTCCATGTGCATATTGTAGTCATGAATATGTAACAGTTAGAGATGAAATCACTTGTCAATGGCAGTCTATGGTTTCAGTGTAAATGAGGATTACACTTATCTTTACACATGCATACCATTTTTAAATATGCCATGTGTGGGATTGTCCAAGTTCAACCATCCCGTGTGTGTGTGTGTGTGTGTGTGTGTCACTAAAGGGGGGCAATGAGCCGGACTGAAGTGGCCCTAGCCTAGCCTTAGAGCCCTAAGACCTGGCCCTAGCTTGAATGAAGCCCTGTCAGCTAAAGAGGCTCGGCTTTGGAAGAGGACCAGGATAGGTTAAGGCTGGCTCGGGCGAGGGGCTGCTTTATAAGTTACATATGTTACTTGTATAATTGGTTACACTAGATGAGTACGTGTTTGAATCATGTTCTTTCAGAGTATCAAGGCTTGTCATTTGTGTGGTCCAGTAGTGAAAAAAAAAGGACCATTTATCAACCAAGTGTATGGTCCACTTAATTACCCACTGCATGCATGGACTTTAATCGATGCATCAATATAGTGTTCACCATCTAAATTGGAATCTACAATTTGAACAGTATCAAGCGCCTGCTTATCGTCTACCTCACTTTGCCAAGAATATTGAAGTTCATATTACTACATCGACTAGTGTACAGACTATAGTCTACATTACTAATACCTATACACTAGGGCAACAGGCTTGAGCAGGGCAATTCATCATTGTCCGTAGCCCAGCTTGGCTTGAACGCCAGACCAAAATTTCAAGCGCACATCCCTTGAGCCAAGTTGAGTGGCCTAAGCCCTGGCACTTTTGGGCTGTGCTGAGCATCTTAGCCAATTGCCACCCTTATGTGCCATCACCAATGTTCACTCACTAAAAAATTGTGGCACGTGTAAATGTTCACATATGTAAATGCCTTGCGTACTTTTTAAGTTTCCCACATGCAACAATCTATCCAGTCCATTTTCCAGGGTATTGGACAAGGAAGAGACAAAAACTAGTCAGCAACAAGTCCATGACCAGCTAGCCCTGACAATACGCTATTGATTGCATATCGCTGGACGACTTACCCAAATGCAAACAGGCCCAATCTCTCTCTCTCTCTCTCTCTCTCTCTCTCTCTCTCATGCATTATGAGTGCTTTGACACTACATAAATTGCCCAACTGGTTTTTGTATTACTGCGTCTCTCTCTCTCTCTCTACTGTTAAGTTACTCTACGCCTCATTATCTTTGTAAAATTATAAATCAAATACTGAAAGTCGGTGTGTAATCTCTAGCGAAGAGTATCCTCAACTTCTGTACTCATGCCTGATTATCCAGGCCATCCAATTGGTGGGTAGGGCAACTCTTTAATAATGGTCATCTAAGACCAAGTATATAACTAAGAATGGCACCTGTAACAATATTCAAGCATGCCCATATAAACAAGCAACTTATTTCTTAATTAAATGCATAGGTCAGGTTTCGCAACTTTACAAAACGACATTACTCACACCACTCATTTGTACAGCAACTAAAATCACACCCTCTCTCTCTCTCTCTCTCTCTCTCTCTCTCTTCAAAGTATAAGCATTCTTCGCGGTAAGTAGAAGTGTTCTTCACGCACTTATGCCTGAACGCACGTCTGGCTTTGAGTTGGAGACGCTTGCGACATGGTACTGTGATGCGTACTTGTAAGAAGGACCTTCCATCGCAGTTACAGGAGGTACGTTCAGAAATGCCCAATTGCTCCTGGTCCACCTGTCACAGTTTTTTTTTTAAAGCCTTTGAAAAATGAAGGAGACAATAAGTGAATATCAAGAAAATGTGTATCAGATTCCTATCATGTATCAGTCAGAGAAAACCCTTTGTTTGCATGCACTGAAGATGATCAGATAAACAAATATCCTGGTAGTGATGCACCAGCTGGTCCAAGCCCTGGGTAAAGGAGGTTAGTGTTAGGTGGATGGCCTATTGCCAAACCTTTGACAATCAAACTGTGAGAGTTCATGTTATGAATCTCGATTGGGGGAACAGGGTCCATGATGCTGAACCCAACTAGCTGGGAAACGGCTACTATGAGGACAAAGATGGACGATTAACATCTCAGGCTGTTGGGGCTTAGATAATGACTTGTAGCAAGCTGACCATAGAGTAGAATTATGAATGGTTAAATACATGTTACTTGAAAAAACTGACTCTGCTGCATCGAGCTATTATCATCGAAAATACCAGGTATGGAGCTGATGTGCAAAATACTAGGTGCCTACCAATGTCTAAGCTATTTTTGTTTAGGTTAAAAAGGGAGAATGTTGTGATGGTGTTATCACTGACATTGAAAGCCTAAGTAACAACAATTGTTCTAAAACTCGCTGGTCAACTCGAAACTCGCTGAGTTATCTCTACTTGACTAGATGTCGAGCTGAGTTGCTGGGAAACTCAGACCTGGCTCTGAATCAATCCCGACCTGGATGACTCATTGAGTCAACTTGACCATCCAGTCAACTTGGTGTGACTCGAACCAAGTCATTGGTGAGTCACAGTATGAGTATTAATAAAATGTCATTAATGGGGGAGGTTAGAAATCAAACCCACGATCAAAGCACTATTGAGTGGTTTGATGACAATGTTTATATTTTATATTACTTAACTATGTTAAGTATCTAATCCTATCCCTTAAAAAAAATAAAAATTTATAACTATTAAATACCGAATCGAGCTGGGTTGAGTCTTTGAGTCAACCCGACCTGGCTGGACATCAATCCGACTTGAGTTTTTGAACATTGGTAATAACCAATCTTATCAAAGGGGAAAGAGAGTACAGTTGCTTGGATGAGTTATGTTGGTATCCTTAAGAACTCAGGCCTTAGGGTTTGAGGACTAGTTATGTTTCACCTACCAATCACTCGTCTTTCTGAGCTTCTCTACATCTGTATTGGAGTCACCAATCACCAAATCCTGCCTTCCAACAGTAAGGGGCAGTGAGCTAGATCTCTGGAGCACTGCTGCTGATCCTGATTCCGATCCCTGGTATAAGCTCTCCTGTCATAAGTGGAAAAGATGTTCTGGAGATTGAATCAAACGCAAATTTGAAGCATCTTTTGATCTATCTAAGAAGATCAATACAAATATAAATACTATTTGAAGATAAAAAGAAAAAAGAAAAGAAAAAGCAATGTAAGGTGTGTTTGGTGGCACCAAAATTTTTGAAATATCATGAAATTTAGCACAAAATTAGACCGATTAGTGACTGATACATCATGATATTTGGTGCAACCAAATAGGTCACACTGAAACATTTGGCACAATAATTTAAAGCCAGTTTCTAACATTATGTAGCATTTGATTGATTCGACGTGAAAAAAAGGTGGCATCAGAATGTTAACTAGCAGTTTTCATCTTGTTTTCAGTTAATAGGAGCAAAATAACTTCAAAAACTTTAGAAATGATGGAACTGATTCTTTAATTCATTTACAATTTTTAGTTTTTCGTAAATAAGATTCAGCTTTTTCTCTTTGAGACCTGAATTGAAGTTTAGGATTTTTCTAAAAACATTATACTAATGTTTACCATTCCTACTCGTAAAACCAAAATAATCAAAATAATAAATGAATTCTAACCGAAACAATGACCTGACTGTTCTGTGGTGAATTGGAGATGGATTTAAGATGTTCTTCCTCTATTCTCTTTTTCGATTTCCAATAAGCCTCGATCTCTCCCTTGGTGAAGGATCTGTTTCTTTGATATGTCACTGGAAAACCCCAATAGTCAGAAAACACAGAATAGAAAGTGCACATAAAACAACCATAGAAAAGGCAATTTTCTTGCTTGAGAATTGAATCCAATTGACAGCATGAATTTTGGGCAGTTTTGAATTGGAATTCAGGACTTTCAATCCAAACCATTTTAGGCAGCCCCTCCAAATCCACCTTGGAACGAAAATCCTCAAAAAGCTCATTTTAAATTCAAAAGAAAAAGTAGGAAGCAAAATCCTCGATTTTGAATAATTTTCAACTGTTATAAAATCACTCTCTCCTCTTTTTAAGTGCCATAATTAAGTTCCCAATTCCACATCTAGGCTGCCAAACACAATTATAAAAAGAAATGTAAAATTCAGGTTTGAAAATCTAGTAAGTTAGAATCCAAATCCATGCAGCCAAACGACACCTAATAATAATAATTATTAAAAAGAAAAAAAAGAAAAAAAAGAAAAACAACGAGATAGTCAAGTGTAATTACCAGCCTTAGGATCTTGAACAGGTGAATCCCATCCAGCCATTAGAGAACCCATGACCTAACTAGTCTTCTGTTATTGAACAGGAAACAGCAAATATCTGATAAGATTTAGTTAATGTATGGTATATTTTCAGATGGAGGTGACAACTTCTAGAAGGACTTAACTCAAGTGCTTGATCTTATCTCCTGTGGTTAGTGCTTTTTATTTATTAATTTGTCTTTGTAAAGGTTTTTAGCTGTACATGCAAGATGCAAGGTGGCACTGGCAATGGAGATAAGGACACGGTCACATCGTCTTTTTCTCCGTCAGCTATGGGATCCGATGGGACCGGAATCTTCACCAGCGTCTGTTTAACGCAGCTGCGTAAAATACACAAGCTCTGTGGGACCCACCATGTTTTTATATTCGAAATCCAACATGTCCATCAGGTGAGAACCATTATTTAACCATAAAGGCCAAAGATCAAGACAATAAAAAAACTCTGATGGGCCACATCAATGGGGACAATGCAAAATTCTTCTAAAATCTCTAAGTTTCACACGATGTGACCCGTTTTAATATTTGGATTAGGCTGATTTTTTTGTTTTCACTTAATCATGGTGGGTTACACTTGATTAACGCGTTTGATGGAAGATACACACCATGGTAGCCCCACCTGGAGACGTTTGGTTGGCATCCTATTTTCATTGTTTCATGTGGTGTGTCCCACCTGAGTTGTGTACTTGTTGAATTTTTGTTTAAATTCGTAGAATCATGGATAGAAACCGATGGACGGAGTGGATTTGATATTTACCACACGGTGGGCCTCACAATCTTGGCCGTTTTTACGCGCTGAGTTGAGCAGGCGTTGCAGATGGTTCTGGTCGATCCGATGTTGACTTCTTCTGCAGATGAGGCGGCAACCATGCTTATCCACATCACCTTCTATGACTTGTTAAAAAAGAAATGCTTATGCCCAGCCCGGCTTCCGTTGATACCGGCCCGTACGTTTTTACAGCTCATTTTTGGCCATTATCCAAAAAAAAAATAAGCAGATCCAAATCTCAGGTAGACCACACCATTAAAACTTCTCATTGGCCAAAAGATTTGTATGAAGCTGATATTTGTGTGGTCCCTTCGTCGTGGTCTTTTTGACCTTATCAACAGGTTGGATGGAAAATAAACATTCAGCTGGCCATCCAGAAGTTTTAAGTGTTGTGTTCAATCTGCTTCGTGTGGCGTGGTCCACTCGACGCTTTGATTGACTTACTTTTTGGGCTCATGTCTTAAAATGATCGGTAAAAATGAATGAACAGCGTGGATAAAACACATACATCACAACGGGGCCAGAGAAAGGACCCTCATAAGGTGTTGGGTAGTACCCAATGCGCTCTCGGCCTGGTGCTTTTGTAGTCCCTTTAGGTAAGGAACCCTATGAGCGCCGCCGACTCTACACGATCTAAGCTAAATCTGTCCAGCTGCCTAACTCCATTCGCTCCACTGTCTTTCATCTCTAATTGCTCAGGCTATGAGGAAGGGCCAGCTTGATGAATGTGTTGTTTTACAGTTCATTGTAAGGCATTGGCTAAAAAAAAGTAATATATCTAAATATCCGGTGGATCATATCACATGAAATAATGTAGATTGAACACCCACGGTTAAAAACTTCCTAGAGCTTATGTAATGTTTAACATGTAAATAAGGTCATGGAGACATGATGAAGTGAAATCTAGTGTGTTATAATCACTTCCGTACTAAGCATATTAATGTTTGTCATCACTTTAGTTGATATATGTTAGAAGAAAGAGATATTACTCTGGAAAGATTTACACCAGCAAGAATACAACAGACATGCTTATGAATGTCATTCTTATAAAAAAGTTTAAGTTCTACTCAGTTTCTTTGAACTTGGCAAAAATGGAATAAAGATAGATTATACACGAAATGATGATGATGATATCTAGAAAAAGATTGGAAGGCAAGGAAGTTATTTTACTATTAGTTAAAGTGGAGATTGTTGAAATTGTAACACTGAAATCACTATGCGTTTATTCACTTTTATGAGTCCATATAACTCCTATTTCACATGCTAGCTAATGAGGCTCAAGTATTAGTGGACCATTGGAGCGGTTATGTTGACATTTTTCTCTTGAAAGTGTGGCTTTTAGGATAAATTATGTTAGGGTTAAAAGAGAATGTTATGATTTTTTTTTTTTAAAAGAAAAAAATTTATTTATTGTTTTTTTGGTCTTTTAAAAGCCTCCAAGGGAAGAGAGAGTTTTTTGCTAGATTGACCATCGCTTGGTGCTATAATTTTTTTCCAAAAGAGTTTACCATGTACAAATCATGTGTTCTACATGTGGTTGGTTGAATTTTTCTTATTTTTATTTTTAATTATTTTCTCTTATTTATTTCAATTTTGATTAAGATACTTCTGCAAGGTGGTTCTCCAACAAAATTGTCTAAAAAATTATCCGAATTGTGACGGTGGGCCACATTGGTGTAAATTTATTATTGAATCAAATCATCTGACTAAACGCAATAAGATGAATCAACTTATGTCGGCCATGGCACATAAGTATAAGAGTTCTTAAGCATGATTTTACATCCTTCCCTACTGTGTAGCTACCTGAGTCCTAAATTGGCTGATTTAAGAACTCATGGTCTAAATGTGGCAGCCCACCTGATGGATGGGGTGGATTAGTTGTACGCACGGTCTCTAGGGTGAGAGGTAGGGAGGGAGAAAGAGATTTCAAGTATCCAAACAGCTCATCTTTCTTGTCTGATGAAAAAATTTCCATATGTGTCCAAGCATGCACAAAACAGTAAAATGATGGATGGATCGATATTTCAAGGAAAACAATCCATTAGTTGCTGCCACTTTTTATTTACACAATGAGGAATGTAGACCCCCCTCAAAACAATCTCGAAGAGAGCTCATCCTCCATGAATTTTTCTTCTGCAATTTATGCAGTACACAAACACGCGAAATCGTATTCAAGTCGTAGATAAAAACGTCTAGCAGGGGGGAAGATCCTTGGGAGGAGGTAAGACAGATTGATTTGGGCCTTTCCCGTCCTCCACCACGAAAGCCATCTTCAGCCCCCATGATGTGTGGAGTTCCAGATGACAGTGCATGAACCAAACACCTGCAATACCATCACACAACCATTTAAACCATATCCATTTGCACCTTTTCAACTGTTTGTTTTGAGAGATGCCAAGGTATTTGTGAGAGCAGGATTCTTATTCGTACTGTCTCCATACATGGGTCAATATGGGGCATGCATGAGATCTGAGCCGTTTGTCAGGTGGGCTCCACCGTGTATGTGCTGGGCCTTGGAAGCAGGCCAGTCTGGTCATTAAGTGTGCCAAACATATAAGATGAAAATGGATAGCAATACACCTGTCATCCACCTAATGATCAGAGGTACATGGTTGGGCCCACCTGTTGAATGGCCTGGCTCTCAAGCACAAGAATCCTACTCTTTGTAAGTAACCACAGAGAGAGAGAGAGAGAGAGAAGCCTACCTGGGTTATCAGCTCTGAACCTAATGGCAGTCCAACCTCCAGTAGGAACTCCAATTGTATTCCTCTCAGGTGGATCAACCAAGTTAAACATAGCAGGGTCCTTTGCCGGATCAAAGTTCCCAATTCCCCTTCCAACTACAAAGAAATTGTAGCCGTGAAGATGAAATGGGTGGGACTCTACTGTAAGAAGATTAGTGTCCTGCAGTACCAGCTCAATACTTTTATTGAAAGCAACCCTACTCAACCTTGTCCCTGATGAAGTCCCAAGATTTGCCGTAAGTGGCGCGCCTGTGTAATTGAAAACGGCAGGCGGTCGATCAGGAAAATCAGCTCGAAACACTCCCTTGATGTTGAAATAGTGAGCTTGAAGAAGCCCAATTCGAGGCATTACAAAAGTTATGTTGTTCAAAGAAGCAGTGAGCTGTGTCCCATTCAAACAGCTAGGACATGGGTTCTGTCCCAGCCCAATTGTGTAGAAGAGATGACGATCGACCTTGATAGGAACATTCGCAGGAAACGTTGGGGTGTTTAGGCTCCTCAGCTTGTCGTTGTAACTTGAGGCAAATTCCGTGTCATTGGGTGGTGGTAATTGAGGCAGGATTGGAGTTACAGTATTTGGGATGCCTTTGTATTGCAGTATTGCTGTAGCGGTTTTGTTGTCGACAGGGATTGGAACGTCCATGAAAGGGCGTGCGCCCATGAAGTATCTAGCTGGAGTTCTGTCTGCTCGAACAAGAACGTTTGTAGTCTGGCCTGGTGCAATTAGTAATGCCTGTGTGGTGAAGGGCTTGGTGTAAACTGCATCAATTTCTACGATGGTCATGTTATGACCAGCGATGGCGAAGAAGAGCTCATCATTGAGTGCAGCATTGATGATTCTCAAGAGATAGGTCTTGCCCCATTCGACCTCCATTGCGAAGGTGTCTGAAACATGCCAAGTGAAGAATAGAAATTAGAAGAACATTCTAGAATGCTCACCATTTCCAGTTCAACTCTCATCCAATTAATTAAACTTAGGTAGCGTTTGAATGCTCTGTTGGGTTTGATTAAAATAATTAGCTCGATGAACTGGATATGACCATTTTGCAAGAATACCACAATTGAGGGTGGCAATGGGTCGGGTAGCCCGCCTGCCCCAACAAGCCCAACCCAGCTTTGGACCGGGTTCAGACCTTCTATCGTGGCATGTGGGCCATGAGTCAAACCGAGTTGAGCTTGGCCCAGCTCAGCTCGGCTTGCCCAGCAGGCTACCCAGCACGAACTCGGCTCGGCTTGGTCCTCGAGCCTGATTGGGCAGCTCAGCTCAGTCAGCAGTCCGGGCTAGCCCGAGCCAAGTTCGAGCCGAGTTCGAATTTGAGCCTACAAGCTGAGTTCGAGTTTAGGTTTTATAGTTTTTAATATATGTAATATATATAATATATCTAAATATATACAAAATATTTTTCCTAAGTGAACCCAATCTAAGTCGAATCGATTTGAATCGAGTCAAGTTCCGAGCTGGGTCGAGTCGAGTTTGGCCTAGCTCAGACTTCGCTCGAAATTTTTTTGAACTCAAAAAATCAACTCGACTCGGCTCGAATGCAATTTCGATCTGAGTTGAGCTTTTCTGAGTTGAGTCGAGCAAGTTAACCGAGCTAACTCAGTTTGTGTATAGCTCGTCGCGATCAATTTTTTGGTTGGGCTTGGACTTATGTAATTTGAGCCCAAGCCAGCTAGGCCTAGTTATTCTTACGTTTCTCTGAACATGGGAAGAGTGGGCCCGGCTTGCCATTTATAGTATGCGCATCGGACATTGCGGGTGGCATGCCCAACTTGTTCGCTTGCTTTACTGCCTCTTCGACGTCAGTATTCCACCATTCTCCTACATCACATATGAGTATTGCAGTGAAATTGTCTTAGTGTGGACAATCAGAAGCTTTGAATTTAGAAGGATTTTGATCTCTAACACACACCTAAGAGTAGATTAACTTCACTGTAGGGTTGTGGGAATGGAAATGGAGTTCCTTCTTTGGGCATGATGACTATCGCACCATAGACCGTTGCCCTTAGCCAAAAGATATGAGCATGCCACCACAAGGTTCCTCTCTGTCCTGTCACATTGAAATCATATGTGTAGCTGTTCCCACTCTTGATTGGGCATTGCGTTATATAAGCGGGTCCATCTGCCCAACCGTTTCGGAATTGCTTCAATCCATGCCTGCATCAACCATACATAATCAAAGATTCATGTTCATAACATCTGTGTAGGTTTGTGTGTACACGCGCAAGATAACATGTGATATACATAAAAATGTACGTTTGTACGTATTTAATTATCAAGTTCAAGGGTGATTATTCAATGGATTATGGAGATGGCTGGATAGATTAAAAAATAAAAAATCATTCAAGTTACCAAATCCTACCAATGAATGGACATGTTATATTGCGCATAGTTGGTGACGTTTACAAGAACACGATCGCCTTCTCTCGCGTAGATAGTCGGCCCAGGAAACATCCCATTAACGGTGACAATGGGCTTGGCATGACACAACCGGCTCACATTCTTCACTTGAATCTGAGACCCAGAGAAAAGATCATCACCAGAAAGAAATGAAAGGAGCATAAACAAGAAGAAAAGAATCATTCAGTGCAAACAGAAGCTAGGAAGAAGACACACTCACATCAAACTGGTACTTCTTCACTGCAGCTTCGGCATCAATGGGAAGAAAAACAAACCCAATAAAGCCCAAGAAGAGAAGGATAGATCCCGAGTAGAAGGTGCATTGTCGTGCCATTTCCCAGCCGGAATCTTCCACAACTTAGTTGTGTTTGGATGAGGTGGGGGTGGAATGGGTGCGGTTTTATATGGGTGGTGCATTTGATTAGGTAGGAATGAGGAGGGGTTGTATATGAAAGCTTGGAAGCAAGTATTGATGGAGACATTCGAAGAATGGTTAAAAGACTCCTCCTAGGTGACTTGCAGCGAATTATCTGGTTTTGAGTCCAGTCACGACTCACCCAAGTTGTGGCTGGATCGGACTGACTCGCTTAAGTGGGAGGTAACTCAGGGGTGATTAGTTGTATTGAACCGGATTAGGTCACACAGAGTCCGAGTTGACTCGGGCGAGTCACATCGGGCTCATCCGAGTCTTAAAACCATGGGTGGAGACTTGAAAATGGGGTCGAGGGGATTACAATATCAGGCATTGGAGTGTGAGAAGTACGTGAGGCCAACCGAAGAGAGATGGAGCTTTACCGTTAAGTGAAAGGAAATAAGGAATGTAGTTATTAGTTCGTAGCTGTCTTTTGAGGTTTCTATTTTCTAAGCCCACACACGTTTAGAGCCTTCCACATCTACATGCATGTATACGTGGGCGCACGTGTGCGAGATTGGAAATTTTACATCTGGTGGGCAAGATTGATTAGATCTTATGGCTCAAAATATTTATCAGGTCATTTTACTCTGGCTACGTAAGAATCAAAAGGATACCTAAAAAATATTTCTACCCACATATCCGTTTGTTTTGCATGACATGACCCATATGAGGAGTGAAATGGCGTGATCTTTGGCACAAAAAGATCTAAAAGGTGTGGCCCAGCTGATGGGAAGGTTTGGATCTTACCTACTTACGCCACATTAGCAGGTGTGATTGCATGTGGACGACCAAGGACTGTTCACTCAGTGGCCTAGCAAACTGGTTTTTTTTTTTTTTTTTGGTTTTTTTGTTTTTGTTTTTTTACTTTGAGCAGTTGGTATTTTTTAAAAGGTCAGCTTTAAGGTTAGATGAACTAGTCTTTATTCTTTGGAAATGACTTTTGTGCTTCTTGAGATTCTGCACTGTGGTGCCATGCAATGGCTTTTATTTGTAGCCTAGCTTCTCTTCGGTGTTCTGATTTAGTTTGGGATGCGCACAGAGAGAGGAAATTTAAGTAGGTAGGTCGCATGGTTCGATAATCCAAACCATTGGCATGCTACATCAGACAAGTGATTGGATCTTCCCTGAAAATCTTCTCCATAAGATGAGCCTATATTTTTTAACTTGTTGACTATAAATAGACAATTAAGAAAGAAAAATAAATAAAGGAAAGATCCTATTTGACTGGAAAGAAAAGTGCCATGACTGATGGCTAGGATCTTCCAGTTTGCGATATTTATAAGGTGTGGTTAATCCACAGTAGGATCACACACATCATTGGTTTGGATTTCATAATCAGGAGACCCTTTCACCAGAACTGAAACCTCAAGTTCATTGTGCAAACTAGAGATTTTAGATACTGAAATGTTTCTCCGTACAAATGATTGCACGATTGGAGACAATGTAAAAGGTTTGAACCATTCATCAAGCGACGCTAATGTTGCATGAAGGAATGCTATGCAGTCGTGTGAGATTGACGGTTTTTTTGTGGCACGTGTGCCACCTTACACGCATCAGAACCACTCATCAGTTGGGCCATGTATTCATGAGAAAAGTGTGTGATCCACATAATGAGTGGACCAGCCAGAGTTTTGAGCTAGGCCGGGCATGATCATGTCAGCCCCACCTGATGAATGTCCTCAATCGGTCTAACACGAACATGAGAGTTGACTTTAACATCTCACCATTAATTCCTCATGCGTGTCTGCGTGTGTAGGAGTGCTTCACGTGTGCACGTATGTGTACGTGTGTAAAGAAAAAGAGAGACTGGTACGAGTGTTAGTTCTGCATCATTTCAAAAAGAGGTTTCAGGTCCAACCTGTTGGACCACAAGTTATGGTCCACCCAATAGATAAATTACATCTTTAGTGATGATTGCACGGCAATCCAGAACATGGATTGAAAAATTACGTAATGTTGACTGTTCAACCGTACACATGGCAATTTGTACGGCAAATATCAAACCAAATAGGATGGAGGGTTGCAGATTGCTTATTAGTGTGATGTAAAAGATGCGCCGTCCACAATGGGACCTAAAATTTGGATGGATGGATGGCTTTACATGAGTGCGGCATGTGAGGAGGATGGTCACGCCATTGTCAAAGACATGGAGAGCCTACCACAACAAAATTCGATGATAAAGAAGGATTATTTAAGAGTTGTATATATACAATATTATTCAGTAAACAATTCATTAATTTGTGCAATCAATTAAAGAATTACTATAAAAAATAAAAAAATAAAATAAAAAAGGAAATACGTCCACAAGGTGGCCCTTGAAATTTCATTTTCTTTTCATTTCCATACACCTTATTTGTTATCCACCTTTTCAACAGAAGTAGTAGAGGCCCTTCTAAAACGTGTAGGGGAAGGCATAAGCCATTCCCGGCCGTTGATCATGGATTTGGTCAAGAAGGGTGCAACCTCTGCACTTGAAAGCTGGTGGGACCATCCAACTCTCTTGGATACATCGGACCCCGCCCCATAGCACCTGTATTCACCGTAAAACGCAGTCCTGTGTCCACCAATCAAACATATATGATAAATTCATGTCAGAAAATAATAGGTCTGGCATGCTATTGTTGTAATATACATTCGTTCCTAGTCACATGGCTGAGATCTGTGAGGCCCACCTTATCATGTGTGATATCCAATCTGATAGATTTATCAGGTGAGCTTTCTCTTGTTAACCCTGCATGCATCACAATAATTTCTTGATCCAAACTCAGGTAAACCACATTACAGTGATATTAGGCTTATTTGAGTGGGTGGGGTAGAATACATGAACATGGTAGGACCCAGACACAAACTTATGGTTGGTGTCTCCCTCTGCATTGTTCCCTGCAGCGTGGCCCACCTATGTTGTGGATCAGGCTTATCTTTTGGCTGCAGGGCTAACATCGATAGATGCACTTGATGGATGGAGTGGATATCTTATAAATACCATGGTGGGCCACAGAGCTCGAATGTTGTACCCTCTGCATATAACATGTTTGTAGAGGATTCTAGTCGGACTAATGCACATGAAGCTTCGTAATCCTAGTCACTCATGGTGGAGATCCTTAGTAACCCGGCAGCGATGAATTTAATAACTATTTATATGTATTATTAGTATAAAAAAAAAAATCAATATTCAACTGTTGAAAATGAAGATTAGATAGGGACTAGCATTTCCAAAATATGGTGTTTAACATTTGGGGTTTTGAACATGCAACCATTGGGACTATGGACCTATGGCTGTAAAAGAGGTTTGAACTTTGAAAATTACAACACAAGAAAACCAGGAAAAATCGCCTTCCATTGCAATTCCTAGTCCCACGACGACATTTTCTCTTTGCATGATTTTCTGGTATTTTAAATGGCATACACAACAAATTAATTAGCAAAGGGAAAAGAATTATACCTTTGATTGGAAGGATTGTTCCAGTCATCCCATCCCTGAGGCAACACAACATTAGCCATATAAGAGAGGGCAAACACCACCCTTGAGTAAGCTCCCCATGGCCTTCCTAAGATGGCACTTCTCGTTCCTGTGACCTTGCAATTGATAAAACTGAAACCTGTATTCTCCGATGGCGACGATCGGCGTTGTGCAGTGATGGCACCATTTCCATCAGAGACTGAATGAAGGCTACACTTCTGAAAGATTCTCAATTAATACCAAGTCTTCATTTTCAATGCGTAAGAATAACAGTTTGTAAATTTTTTAATTTTAATAATTTCCAAGGAATGAAAATCATAAAAATTGTGGTTGCAAAAGTGCTTTTTCTTCCCAATAGGACTCAAAAGAACCCAATTCTACAAACTTTGATAACTTTACTAAGATAAGAGATTCCAAAATCTCAAATTATTTTCCATCTCTTGAAATGGCCATGAACCAAACACGGGCTCAAGCAATTCTCTACTTGGGTTTTGAAGGATACAGTGTCCCTATACCACCCCTTGAACTGCATCTTAGATGATGATATGAACAGTTCATGTGATAGATTGTCCATGCTGCACTTGCCATCCTAAAAGATATTTGTTGAAGGAATGATTATGTATGAAGTTGAATTTGGAATATATATTAAGGATCTGCTTGGTTGACACTTAAAAATGATTTCATTTCAATTTAGTTAATAGCAATTATGTATTAGATGTCATACTTTATATAAATTATAAACTCATTTTTAAGTGGCAACAAAACAGGTACTAAATAGTAAATTTTTAATGGTTCATATTCATTTGAAGAGTCAAAGGTCATGATCATCAATGAAGTATATGATTAAATGGTAGTAATGAGAATATGAATGGTTCCAATCATCATCTAAGATGCAATCTGGGATGCAAATCCGCCCCTTGGGGTACTGCGAAATGTGGCACCCCATCCTATCAAAACCCCTTTTACTTACCATGTGTGGGATCTCACAGTAATTACAAATGCTTCATGATCAAATTAATGAAGGAGAGGGTGATCTGACGTTCCATCATATGTGTTGCTAGATGGACCCACATGGCTACATGCGTTGGATGATCCTAACCATTCATCTGATGGATGCCCCTAAAAAATACTCCCTGACTAGCTCAACAAATAGTCCCTTGTTTCAATATGGGAAATTAAATCAGGTCCGATCATCCAACTCCAATTCAGAGCGAAATGATGTGCGAGTGTAGGTGATTGTGTCCTTATCAGAGACTGTAAAGAAAAGTCTAAATGCAGGGTTAATTATAATGCATGTGTGAACATACTTCAAAGAGAGAGAGAGCATTTCCGCAAATGAAGTCAATGGCTCCTTCAATATAACAATTGTTGTAATAGTGTCTGCCATTGTCATCAAAGAGAGTGTCCTGATAAGCAATGATTCTGCATCCATAGAAAGCTGCTTTGTCTCCTGATACTCTTAATGCAACCGCTTGGATTCCTGGCCCATATGTATTCTGTATTGAAATCAAACCGTCCATTAGAATGGTTCAATTATATTAGATGAATGGGTTATATATCTTAGACTTGTATGCTTCATTGTTAAAAAAACTTTGAGGCCCATGGCATAAAGTTCAGAATATACATGGTGCTGAAATGGGCCACTCGGCATCTAGACCTCACCGGGCCGGTGGCAACACACGCTGGATCCTGAATTGCGTAAGTGGTTTACCAAATCATTTACAAAATTTTGAGATTAATAATCCCGACCGTTGGATGGTTCATGATCTATAATGGTATTAAAAAAAATAAAAAAAAATAATAATAATACAAGGGAGCTGGAAAAGAGTACCTGAATGGTGAGAAACCTTGCTACAAAATTAGAAGCAAGGACAGTGAGAGTTGCAGAGGTGACTACGCTGCTACCATCTGACCCAGTTATTATGGTGGTGTTGGCGTTTGTGCCACTTAATGTTATGAAGGGCTTATTGTCTGGTATCACAATCTTCTCTCTGTATATATTACAAATAAATAAATTAGAATATACCATAATCATAAAGAAGAACACCTTCATTTTCTTATCTTAAACTTATCAACCTTATGATATTGATCTTAACCGATCATCAGGTAATTTGTACCTTGTATGTGCCATGTCCCAAAATTCACAGAAATGGATGTGACCCAAACGCAAGGATATGATGATTTCTTTGGAAAATAATGGACCGTTGCAGGAATTTTGGATTGTGTAATAAGGTTTGAGATTACCTTATGGCATGTTTACGGGATAGAATGGTTACGATAGTCTCATCCCTGTGATAATTTTGGTCTGGCCCACCAAAGGCATAGCCTACCGGATGATTGGTCAGGAACTTGTGCACGTTAGCCAAGTGTACGAAGAAGCAAGGTGCTGATAGGTAAGCCAAGGGAAGCATTTAAAACCATAGAATAGTCCCAACACCGATCCTTGCACGTATGAACATGCAGATGGAAAGAGACACACGAACGTATCATGTAACTTTTTACTGGCCGGATCCACAGCTCAGATGTGACAATGTGGCATGGACGGGCAGGATTAAAGTCTTTCCTCAGATGGGGCTCGCCGCATAGTGGCCAAGGACAAAAATCAGGTGGGTCCAATCATATGATGGACCACACATATATGCTGATTTTGGATTGTCGGTCCATTTTATTAAGGGAATCAACCACCTTTTTTCGTGACAAGTAGTCCTTTAGGCCAGCGTGCTGCACTGACTCGACTCTTGAGCAGGGTATACACACACTCACACTGCTGCATTCCTGATGACTGACATGGAGCTTGTGTACACGTGCCAATTTAGCACGTGTCACATGAGTAGACTTCCAGATGCATGCATGCATACGTGTGACATTGGTGTTACTAGAAGGCTTGGGACTCATCAAGCCAAGCCCTTAAACTGAATTGAGAGAGAGAGAGAGAGAGAGAGAGAAACCTGTAAATGCCTGGTTTAATCCAAATGAAGTATAATTCAGCGTTATTAGAGGGAACAGCATCAATGGCATCCTGAATCTTCTTATAATCTCCTCTTCCTGACGGATCAACCTTTATAAGAATTGCCGAAGAGGATGAGCCAGCACCTGAGCTCCCCATCAAAGAAGCCATTGCAACTGAAATCCACAAAACACAACCCCAACTTGTTAATCTTGTCATTATCATTTGCTTTTGAACCTTTTCTCTCCTGGGAAAATGGTTACAAATTTTTTTTTAAAGGAGAGAGAGAGCTTGAAATACAAAAGAAACAATGAGAACGTGAATGTTTGCCTTAATATATGCATGTGGAAATGGAAGTCATATGAGAAAGATAGCCGCTTTCTTGCATGGCAAGGTCAAATAGCTAGCTTCACGTAAGTTTACAATATGGTCTACAGTCTTATGCTAGTTTTGCACCATTTAAGAAATTGGTGGTGACTCTTCAAACGTACACAGTTGTAAAGCAATCCTTGCCGTCCAAATCTCTGGCCTAACTATGTATGGAGTATAACGACGTAAAGCCACATAAAGAAAATAACATTAACCATCTGATTTTTGCCCTTCTACTACTCACAATTTACTTCTAACCATCCACTAATTGGATGATTGGGCAGTTTTATCAGTTTAATTTAAGACATATATCCCATCCACAATGGGACATACAATTGGAACGGTCTGGATATCTATACGTCTGTGCAATGTGAGGAGGATGATTCACCACCAATATTGTTGAATGCTACAAAAGTAATACATGGAATTCCCTTTACAATATACATTGCTATATATATGCGGTATTATACAATGCTTGAGCATAACTGTTGCCCTTTCGGGAGTACTTTTCATTTTGCACAAGTGGGCCACACAAGGCCTAATGATAGAAATAGTTCATGTTAACTTGTCCATTCTCAATGTGCCATAATCCCCATCATTCGAAACATCACTACCCTTTAATAGTAGGTTTTAGGAAAATATTCAACCAATATGACGTTCCAATCTGAGATTTTTGGTGCATTGATCGTCCACGTTGAGAATCATCATATCAATGGTTTGGATTGTTGAATCATGGACCCGTTGTACAAACTAAAATACTTAATCGTACGTATAACGGTTGTATAATACCTACGTGGTATGCATGGGATCGTATATGGAGTGTAACTGCATGAGAGAGGCGGCTTTTTTGTTACTTAAAGCAACCTAATTAATTGACTTAATTAAGCTTTTTTTAAAAAAAAAATGTATGTGTACTGAAATTTCGTCCCGTCTAAGTCGTGAGTAATTATAGGATACGCAACCTCGTACCTGCCGGTTTTCACGTTTTACAAGTGGGGCCCATGCTTACATACTGCAACTGATGGAGCATGCCCAAAGTCTCCTGGATAGGATAATCGTAACTTTTCAGTCTGTGGCCTACAAATAGACGGTTGAGATAGAGAAATATAGCAGCACTGCGTACGTATTAACTGAAAAAGATATAAAGATTTGGGGGCATGGTCCATACATGTTGGGATACAGCAGAACAGTGGTCTGGATGGGTACCACTTGTAAGAATTGCAAACCCAATTTCGAACACATGCGTAATTAGGATGGCAATGGACCGGGCGGCCAGCTTGGGTCCCTAAATTTAGCCCAAGGGCCAGGCCAGGGCTTGAAATCTAGTGTGCCACTGTCATAGAGGTGCAACTGGGGTGGGTTCGGTTCGGTCGAGGGTTAACACGATTTTGACCTGACCTGAAGTGGACCCAACTCACATTCAGCCCCAACCGGAATTCCAGCAGAAGGTGCCTAACCCGAACCCGACCTGAATTGCCATATACTCAACCTTAAACCGACGCAACTCACCCAACCCAAATACAGGCGATTATTCCCAACCAGACATAACCCAGCCTGGATTGCCTAGGTAATGTGTATGTATACGTGGCAAAACTCTGTGGGCCCAACTATGATGTATGTGTTTTATCCACACTGTTCATTCATTTTTCCATATCATTTTAGGATATAAGCACAAAATTGAGGCAGATCTAAAGCTCAAGTGAACCATACCATAGGAAGCAGTGTGGATTGTCTACCATTGAAAACTTCTTGGGGGACACAAAAGTTTTGGATCAAGCTGATATTTGTGTTTTCCCTTTGTAGATGTCTGTGTGACTTTATGAATTAGATGGAAAATATACATCACGGTGGGCCCTAGTGAGGTTTCAATTGTGGGCGTCATTATCCCCACTGCTTCCTATTTTGTGGGCCACTTGAGCTTTGGATCTGCCTCATTTTTGGGTTCACGCCCTAATGGACGGCATGGATAAAATACATACATCACGGAGGGGCCCACAGAGTTTTACCATGTATCCACAGTGCCTACGTGGTTGCTGTGTTCTCCCCAGACCGTTGGCTAGTGTTTTCTACTGTGTTGTCTGATGTGGGCATCAGGCTTTTGGGCCTAGATCCACATGCGCTGCCTTTGGGCTTGATCTTTAGACCTGATGGATTGGGATGGGTCCGACCCAGTCCCCTTTTACACTTGCTTTATGTACATGTGAGCCTGTTACTGGCCCAAAAAATGTTATGGGTTTGGTCTCACAATAGGCCCAAACCCAGTACGTGAACCGTCGGTCTGATGGTCAACCCAACAGGTTGGATTGGAAAGAAACACTTCCTTTCCATTCTCGTTGTCTGAAAATCACTTTTGGGTGATTCCGTTCTATTTTTTCCCATTTCTTCATTAACTCACGTTACTTTTTGCTAGACTGCATGTGACCTATCCCACCGTTCATGTCTCCCGTACCCCCACCCAATCCAAACTGACCAATTAGTGGGACCCACAAAAGTTTGTCTATTAATTTCAATTAGAATTGTGTAATCAAATATTATTTTCCATACATGACCAATCTATAATAGTGGGCCCCAAAAACTCGGTCACATGACACGTGTACGGTATATCAATTATTAAAAACTGGAAACTTGTTTCGGAAGCATCTAACAGCTGCGTGTGAGCTCAATTGCTTAGCTTAAACTTCCCATCCAGAACAAGGAAACTTCAAAAAGTGGTAAGATAAGCCCATAGCTGTGCACATGCCAATATGGCACACGTGTTTAAGATCCAAGCTTTCTATCTGGCCAGCCACAGTACTTTTTAGATCTTTACCCCATAAAAACATGGCGGTTTCCCTCAGTTGGGTTCTGAAAACTAATTGATGCCTGAGGATTAATTTTAACATTGTTTGTTTTGTTTCTCTGTGGCCCACCTGAGTGAACGGCACAGATTATTTAGGCAGAGATCATAGCGATGTCCTATATGATGGAAGACACAAATCACGCATGCACAGGTGTGCACGAATGGGCTAAACGAGTGTCCTCACATAGGACAAGTAAAAAACAAGAAAAATATAAATAAATTCTATAAAATTCATAATTTGATTGATGAATGAAATAATAAGAATAATTTGCAACTTACTATAAATAGTAAGCAAGGTTTTTGGTTAAAAATAGTAAGAGTCCTATTTAACTTCACCATGCTGTTATCCTAATTATTCTACCCACTTTTCATGTTGGGCACAACTCTGAAAGCCCAATGGATGAAGAAACGTCGATCTGATGGTATTTCGCAAATCCTCGGCTCGCGTAACCTGGTATAGCTGAGTTGGGTGGCTAAAGTAGCTTGTCCTATCCCAAAATCATATATGACACGTTGAATAACTCATCCCGGATTGTGAGATACATCCGATCTAATATCCGACAGTCTGGATCATTTCTGTCGTCAACTGGGCCTTTCCTGATCCATCTTGGCCGTAAAACTGTCCGCGACCTGCTCTACATCAAATAATAAGAAAGTGGGCTCCATGTCGGTGCATGATCCTAGCCATCCTTCAGGTCCAAATCCAATATGCCTATCGAAAACATCAAACCAGCTCATTAATTTAGGTAGGCCAAAGTTGAAAAAGAAATACAAGTGATCGGTCAGTAGCTATATGTTTGTTTCTAACAGTGTGGCCCACCTTTTAAGTGAGCAGTCCTAACTGTCGGGCCAAGAAATCTAAATAGCTCAATAGTCAAACACTATGGACACACGAGCATGGCCCAGTAATCATGTTGATCCACTGCTCAGGTGGGCCATAGTATAGGAAACAAATGTACGCTTCTAATACCAATTTACCTGTTTCCAGTATTTGGGCCCATGGACACAGTTTGCACGTATCTCCCATCATCCGATAAAAGTCGGCCTGAATATTAAGATTGGCCTGTTTTCAAATGATCCTTGGGCTTCCTGTAGTGGTGAATCCACAATATAACTCCTCTAATGATGTTGGGTGTGTGTGTGTGTATTTGGGAAAAGGTACTACGCGCTCGACCTCACGATAAGCTCCCGTGAGGTCGAGCTGTGTGGGCCCCACCGTGATGCGTGTCGACCATCAACACCGTGCATTTGATGGGTCCCCTCTAAATTATGGGATATCCCACAAATCAGCCATATACAGAACTCAGGTGGGCCATACCATCTAAAATCATGTGAAGACATGACAAAAACATATAAAAGCACTTGGTGGGGCCCACCCGAGTTTTGAATGCTGCTGAAACTTGGTCTTAACCCTCATCCAAGTGGGACACACATAATGGATGGGCTGGATTTGCAAACCACATCTCGGTGCGCCCAAAAAATGATTATGAATATTTTAATGGTACACGGCCCCTCCCCACATCTATATGTGGTGTGGACCACACAAGTCATGGATTGACTTTATTTTTGAGACCTAGGCACACGATGGAATGGTGCATTTGACTGATGGGGTAGATGTTTGAAACGCATCACGGTGGGGTCCACACAGCTCGACCTCATGGGACGATCCCATCAGCTCGAGCGCATAGTACCTTTTCCCCATATATATGTGTGTGTGTGTGTGTGTGAAATTGATAATAAAAAAATGCTAGGGTTTCTCTCCCTAGGGGTGTACATGAACTGAGCTAGCTTGGTTAGCTCACTCGACTCGACTTGAAAAAGCTCGATTTGACTCGGTTTAAAGCTGAGTTCAAGCTGACTCAAGCTGATTTTTTGAGCTCGAAAATGAGTTCGAGCTAGCCCTAGCTCAACTTGACTCAAATCCAACTCAAATCGAACTTGGATTGAAATAGTACGATGACCCAATTACTTTGATATTGATGTTGTTCACCTAGTATTTGATGAAATGACTCAACGAAGTGTGGTTGGTGGCAAGGAAGGTATGCATATGAAACAAATAACTTTATTTTCTTGATTTTTTATGTTGCTCAAAAGGTGTTTAATAAAATACTTGTAAAAGCACTATTGCTATTTTACGTACAGTGAAAATTTGAAAGTGCAGTCCAAGTGTCTATGAAAATGCTGCACGGGTGAACTCAGCTCAAACTTAGCTCGAACTCAGCTTGAACTGGCCCGAGCCGCTGACCGAACCGAGCCGAGCTAGCCATTCAGGCTCGAGGACCAAGTCGAGCTGAGTTCGAGCTAGGGTCAGCTAGTGGCTAAGCCGAGTCGAGCTGAGGCCAGCTCTACTCGGTTGGACTCAATGTACAACCCTATCTATCCCCACTCCGTTTTATTTATAATAAAATAAAAAATAATATTGGTATGCAAGAGTACTTAATATAGTACACCCACCCCCTTATTTTACTGGCAATGCTACCAAGTTGTATTAACATCTTATTGACATAGATTAATAGAAATGGAGTATTCATCAATCAAGATGAGTAGGTCTGTTAGCCCACACACATGTACAATAATACTAATGTGCACACCACTACATGTGCCAAGGTGGCATATTGGTACAAGATCTAATCCATTCATTAGATGTGTACCTCTACTTGGATGATTTGGTGTAAGATTTAGGTTGTTCGGGGAAGAAACACAAATGCAATCCAGCTTATCAGTATCGGATATTTAAAAACAAGGGTGGAAATTGAATCATTGATTCAAGAAAAGCAGGGTCACTTGATTTTTTTGGGAAATGAAATTAAAGACGATGGAATGAGTGGTTAATGGTCACATGCATGTAGGCACAACCTGACAAGTGAAAACGAACATGTTAACTTACGCACAGACACACAATAACAGAAGAGTTTCCAAAAAAGTAAGGAGACAATAACACATCTGTGTAAAGAATCACTAGCGAGATGTTTGGAAAATCTTGGTGGGGTAGACCTCCAAATCAAGGTGTCTGTAATCTTGGTAATTATCATACCTTTCTATATCTTTAAAAGGTTTCTTTGGCTGTCTTTTCTTCTTTTTTTCTTTTCATTACTTTTTTGTTTTCAGGGTTAAGATAGGAGAGTTGATTGAATGCCTTTAAGGCATAGCAAGTACTATGCACCCACGTCACTGAGATATACATGGATGGATCCAAAACGTACATTTTGCTGGAAAGTAAATCATTGATCTGGACCATCCACTATGTTAGCCCTACTTTTCTTGGATCACCAAGAAAAGCTCATAGTGATCAGAGGACTCCTATTTGACTAATCGAGTTGGTTGCTAGACTTCTTTTGATCTAAACCATCCTTCTTTTGTGGTTGGTCGGATGGAGAAGTTTCAAAATATGCAGGCACAACTTAAATACAATTGCGTACATTGCCTTAAGAGTAATTTGAAACAAAAGAACCAAATCACAAGCCCATTGTTGCTGTATCATGGACGAAAATTACTGCTTATATATTGGATTGGTGGATATTTATTAGACGGTTAAAAATGGAAAAAAATAAAATAAAAATCTGACTAAGGATTGTTTGGATACATCCTACTTATTATTATTATTAATTTTTTTAACTTACGTATGAAGCAGACAAGCTATATATATATATATATATATATATATATATATATATATATATATATAAAAGTTAGGTTGATAACTACCTTTGTCGAGATGGCTTATTAGTTTAAACTTAAAGCCACAAGTTTAAAAAAAAATTACATTAAAAAAAAATAAAAATTCTCTCCTCTTTTTCTTTCTCATCTCTCCATGTGATGGATGGTTCATATCAAAGATCGGCCCACATATAATAGATGGTCCACATCGAAGGTGGCCCACATGATGGACAATGCACATCAAAGGTGGGCTCACATTATGGGCAGTGGACATTGATGTTGGGTCTTAGATTTTGGACAATAATTAGCGACAATGGCTTTCACAATGTAATCAGTTTAAGTTAATCTTATACCACCTGTATAATTTCTGAGTATTGCATATCAAGTGTCAGACTCTACGGGAGTATCAAAAAACTCTTGGGGCTATTTGGTCATAGAAGTAAAATGATACCATGGCACGACAAATTCTATTAGATTGGAAATCTGATTAGCTGTACAAAAGATAGTAAATAGATCCTAGTTCTTAATTACAGATTTTCTTTTCTAAGATGCAGATTTACAATCTAATAAAGTCAGTTTATGAAATTATTTTTCATGACAATTCTTTCATACTTCTACCACAATCAAATAATTTCGAATATTACATTAGTTATCTATCAAGTGCAAATATTAATTTGATTAGGTCGTGGACCAGTGCAAATTAATGTGCAATCCATATGCTAGGGTTTCAGCCTAACCCAGGTGAAAGGTACGGTGTGCCAAGCCATAAAGCTTCATGATTGAAGCCCACCTCTCTCTCTCTCTCTCTCTCTCTCTCTCTCTCTCTCTCTCTCTCTACACTATAGAGACATGGAATAAATGGTTAGGTAGGACAATCTAAGGTGGCTCTATCACATACATAGATAGCCTCGAAGCTTCATGATTGAAGTGTATTAGGGAATGGGTGCCTGAACCTTATCTCTTTGGAAGATGCCACAAATGGGCGTGCCCACGTCTACCTCACTTCACCCATGTAAAATCAACAATAACGGTCCAAAAGATGCAACCACTAGATGTTGGTCCCACTTCCTAGCACCAAATAAATAAAATATTAAGTCCCATATCTCTTTTAACGTGCTATTGATGGTTGGTTTCATCCCCTTGCGCTTGTAATCCTTTTGTCATAAGATGTGATTTTAATTTTTAATTTTTTTTTTTTTTTTAAAGAAAAAAAGAAGAAGCAATTATGCATTTTTCATTTCATCATTTCCAGACTTGTTCTAAGTAATGCTTACACTGTCTGGTCTTTTAAATTTTATCAGCAGCTCATTCAATCAAATCATCGTGGTTTGGGGATCAGTCATGTCGGACCCATGTGTTTGGTCCTTGTCTCCTCACAAGAAAAGCATATGATGTTCGCCAAACCTCCATTTGGATGCCCCTTCAGAAGGATGCTTACATGAAAGTCATGGCTATTAGCTTAAAATTATGTGAATACTGCTGTAAATTATTTTATATGTCCGGATCCCATACAAATTAAAGCTTTGCATGTGAAACTGAGTATGTTCGGCCAGTGGTATTAAGTTGTATTAAATAAGATTACATTGATAATCCCACTTTAAAATTGGAAATGATATGTCTGAAAGGAGTATGAGATGGGATTAAAATTAATTTTATAGGCTTTGGAAAATGAGCCTTGTGTTGGAAAGTGTGAGATGGGATTACGAATCCCATGGATTATAAATTTTTGCTTTATCTAAGTTCAATCCAAGTGTAATTTGAAAGTAAATCCCGAAATTTATTTTTTAATGCATACATTCTAAACATGGTATTAGAGAACATGGGATACACCCAATCCAGAGACAATACCTTACACATGCATTCATCAAGACCTTTACATTTCCATCCACCTTATTCCCACCTAATGCAATAGGCCAAACAAGCCCTTAATGCACCATGGGAGTCTAATGCGTCCAAGTACATCTAACTAGCTCTGGCCATTTTACCCATCCTCCATTTCAAATGAGAATTGATTGCTCCATGAAAAAGGTGTGCCACATGATAGTAATTACCTATACAAAAATTAGGTGGATCTGCCCAACGATTGAAACAACCTGATTTTGACACCAATTTATTATAATAGCATGGCTCACCTTTTTCACTGATCAAATGTTCTACTGATGTGAAATGTTAGGGGAAAGAAAAGGTTGTGTGTAAAAGTAGAAAGGAAATTTGAGACAGACTATTAAAAATAAAGAAATTCAATTTAAAACGAAATAACCATCAATAAAAAGGAAAGTGATCACCCAATTTGAAACAAACCTAAATTAACATTTTCTAGAAGACTAACTGTGGAAAGTATTCCTAACCCGGGGATTAACCGACTCACTTGAGTTATTAAAAGCTCTGATGAATTTTCTATGGGACTGACTTATAATAATATGACTTGTTGGTTTCTTTTTATCTGCTAACCCATGCAAGTGTGTGTGTGTGGGAAAAGGTTCTATGTGGCCGAGCTCATGGGAACTTCCCATGAGGTCGAGCTGTGTGGGCCTCACCATGATGTATGTCAAACAAAAACACCGTGCATTTGATGGGTCCCCTTTAAATGATGAGATATGCCAAAAATCAGTCATATACGGAACTCAGGTGGGCCATACCATCTAAAATCATGTGAAGACATGCCTAAAACATATAAAGTCACTTGGTGGGGCCCACATGAAAGTTGGATGCGTCTGAAAGTTGGAACGACCCCTCATCCAAGTGGGACACACATAATGGATGGGCCGGGTCTGTGAACCAGATCTCGATTGGCCCAACAAATTATTTTGAATGTTTTAATGGAGGGAAACCCCTCTCAACTTTTGTATGTGGTGTGGCCCACACAAGTCACGGATTGACTTGATTTTTAATCATTAGGCCCACCATGGAATGGTGCATCTGACTGATGGGGTAGATGTTGGACACGCCCACATAGAACCTTTTCCATATATATATATATGGAAAAGGTACTATGCGCTCGACCTCGCGATAAGCTCCCGTGAGGTCGAGCTGTGTGGGCCCCACCATGATGCGTGTCGACCATCAACACCGTGCATTTGGCCCTCTAAATTATGGGATATCCTAAAAATCAGCCGTATACAGAACTCAGGTGGGCCATACCATCTAAAATCATGTGAAGACACCGTTAAAACATATAAAAGCACTTGGTGGGGCCCACCTGAGTTTTGAATGCTGCTGAAACTTAGTCTGAACCCTCATCCAAGTGGGACACACATAATGGATGGGCTGGATTTGTAAACCATATCTCGATAGGCCCAAAAAATGATTATGAATGTTTTAATGGTGCACGTCCCCTCCCCACTTCTGCATGTGGTGTGGCCCACACAGCTCGACCTCATGGGACGGACTCGTGAGGTCGAGCGCATAGTACCTTTTCCCATATATATATATATATATATGGGAAAAGGTACTATGCGCTCGACCTCACGAGTCCGTCCCATGAGGTCAAACTGTGTGGGCCCCACCGTGATGCGTTTCGAACATCTACCCCATCAGTCAGATGCACCATTCTATCGTGGGCCTAGGTCTCAAAAATCAAGTCAATCAAGTCAATCTGTGACTTGTGTAGGCCACACCATATACAGAAGTGGGGAGGGGCCGTGCACCATTAAAACATTCATAATCATTTTTTTGGCCCACCAAGATGTGGTTTGCAAATCTAGCCCATCCATTATGTGTGTCCCACTTGGATGAGGGTTCAGATCAAGTTTCAGACGCATGCAAATTTCAGGTGGGCCCCACCAAGTGCTTTTATTTGTTTTAACGGTGTCTTCACATGATTTTAGATGGTATGGCCCACCTGAGTTCCGTATATGGCTGATTTTTGGGATATCCCATAATTAAAAGGGCACCCATCAAATGCACGGTGTTGATGGTCGACACGCATCACGGTGGGGCCCACATAGCTCGACCTCAAGGGAGCTTATCGTGAGGTCGAGCGCATAGTACCTTTTCCCTATATATATATATTGAATTACAGGTCATGATTATATAATTGGGGTTATGAAATACACACATATACAAAAATATCAACTAAAAAATCATGAACTAAAAGTGGAATTAGTCACGTCTTGAACCATATCGGATCAATGGTGCACAGCACTGCTCGATGCTGTAAAACTTGAAGATGAACGGATCTGATCATGGCTCTTATACCCCTGCATAGTAGGGATGGGATCTTCCCAATTCTCTTTTAAGTTTGTGCTTAGAGAGGAGAAGCCCTACACTTTTTTAACTTGAGGGAAGGGAGATGGGCAAGAGTCTCTTTTATACATGGACTTAGATTTTCTGTTCTATTATAGAAACTGTCTTACGTCGAATTTGAAATTTAGATTTTAAATTTATTTTTTAAAAATCAAAGCCTAAAGTAACTGTGCGTGCACATATTTGTGTGCAAGTGGGCTACCTAACAAGCTAAACCTATTGTCAACCCTTAAGATTTTCAAACAAGGATAGGTGCTTGGGTTAGTTATTTGATAATCTAGCATAGCGTAGCATTTGCTAGGTAGCACTACTCATAAATTATAGACAAGGCATCAGACTAAATTGACTACTATGTGGAACCCACTCTTGCTAAGTCACAATCTCAAAAGTGGTTCAACAATCTAATATATGACTTGCTGACACTTTTTGTTTAAGTAGGATTATTAGATTTTTATTTTTATTTTTATTTTTTTTCTTTCCATTTTCAACCTTTCAATAAATGTCCACGTTTGATAGTGAGATAATTCATCAAGCGTGACTTTTGTTTCCTGATACATTTAAATTGAGCCATGATATGTATAGTTGAATATGAATTACATGTGATGCCACCTTCGAAAATAGATACCCAAGGGATAAATGTAGATTGAAGGTGGAGTCAAGTTGGGCGTAATTGACAACTAGGCAAGTGTATGTGATTCATGTTGATTGATGTATTAAATCTGGAAATTAATAGGTTTGTCGATGACAAGTTTGATGCCATCGAGCAGATTTCAATACCATTGAAACCGGCTTGATGCCATTGTAAAAATTAAGAAAATTCATGATTTATTGCTGGAACATTTTAGTATTCAGTTCAATGTCATTGACAGTCTGTCAATGCCTTCAAAGCCCCATCGAAGGTGCCATCGAATAATCGAAGATAATTATGTAAAGTTGCGTATTTGCAGAATTTGTTTCCGATTTTGATTGTGGTTCTCCTAAATACTATAAATATGAGTGTAAATGGGATTACGGTGGATCTAAGAGTTTTTTAATTTTCTTAGGATTTTCAAGGACTTGTAAGAAAAGATTCAAGGCATGTTCAAATTGGCTATTCTCTTTATCTCTTGTAATTTTTGCTTTCATAGTGATATTTGTTAATTTGTGTCATGGTTTTTTTCCCAAAAGTATTTTTTTTTATTCATCTCAGTGTGCTGTAGCGATTCCCACGAAAATTCAATCTACTCAGCAGGTGGGTCTCCTTGTTGAAAACTACCACGGTCAGAAATCTAGAATGTCCACTAATCATGTGGGTCATACGTATGGCCAGAACATAACCCTTGGTCATTTTTCATTGCCTGTATTTTAAACAAGACAACTTTGTCAGATGCGTCTGTCAGCCTAATTTTGGTGTGGACCTATTCGTAAGGGTGGCAATAGGCCAGGTAGCTCTTGGCCGTGACAAGACCTACTTAGATCTGTCAGTGGGCTAGGCTTAGGTGTCGCATGGATGACTAATCAATTTTCAGGACAGGCTTTGGTTCAAGTCATTTTAGCTCAACACAGCCCTTATGTCCTAGAGTGCCATTTTAATTCTTAATTAGAAAATTCATTTAACTTGAATGTAGATCGACCTTGGTTTTGTTCATTTGGAATGCTTATTTCTTTGTGTATTCATGGCCCATTTCAAATGGATAGAACACATTAGATGAGGAAGACAAGGCCAACCAATTTTCAGGCTTGAAGCTTGGACCTGGTTCTTAAGTTTCAGGAAGGGTGACCAAGGCTTGGCCCTATTGCAATCGCCGACTGTTTTCGGCCTGGCTACCACTGGATGACTGTCCTGTTTTCACGACACGTGTTCCGAGAAAGCATTATTCTATTTTTATATATATCTCTCATGGAGGAAAGCTTTTTTTAATGTGACGAGGCAGTGGCACGTGCTGGCTAGACTGTTGCGGGACTCGGATCAGACAAAGCTCAGGAGCCAATAAATGTGCTTGTGTCGTTCACATGGTATGGGGGACGGTGGGGTTGACGGAAACAGATTGGTTACTCCCCTTGCCACCAGCCTTGTGGCTGATGGTTGGTGCTCTGTAAGCCCCGTGTCCTGGTCCGTACCATTCCGTTGGCTTCCACGGTCCTTCCGGTTGAATTTCGGCAATCCTCGACCCGTATCCGACGTTTGCGAGCGATCCTAAACCGGGTCCCGCATACCTAAGTCGGTTCAAACCGAAACTTGTATCAAAGCAACCGCGTCGTTGCCGCGATTCACGCACCGAATCGATACCCAGGCCAGGAGATGTAGGCTAGCGTTTGTTTCGAAGAAATGCCGCGTGTTGCGAATTTTGAGAAAATCTCTACCATATGTCCCATCAATCAATCAAGTACACTCCATACCTCAAGTACAAGTCAAGTACATGCAACCTATCTCTCTCTTTTTCGTAAGTTAACTCTCTCTCTCCCTACCCATCCCTCTTGTACCAATTTTCAAACCAAACCATACCTCCCATCACCTTTTTCTTACAACCACCACATCACCCATCCTTATCATCCCATCACTTCTCTCTCTCCTTCATTTCTCAAAAAAATCTCCCAAGCAACATCCCACGTCCAACCTCCCTCTCTCCCAAACCACAAGTGTGGCCCACCCTCTCATCTCTTATCCACACCATCAAAATTTCATCAATCACCATCAAAGGTAAAGGCAAGGAGCATAGAAGGCTAAGGGAGCAAGGAGGAGGCCTAGAGGTGGGTGATTTACTGTTGATTTTCAATTTGATGGCCCACTTATGATGGGACCCACTTGATGTATGTGTTTGTGATTAAAGAGGGGCCTATAGTGGCGGGGTCCCTCCACTCCACCGATCTCTCTCTCTCTCTCTCTCTCTCTCTCTCTCTCTCTATCCTCCCCTAAAATGAAGTGGGCCCCACCGAATCGTGATTAATCTACTCCATCCATCAAATGGAGTGGCCCACCACATTTCAGGTGAGGTTCACTGTTGGGACAGTGGGAAGTCCCACATGATGGGTTGAATGGCATATTATATATTATATTTATATTATATTAATATAATAAAATGTATATATATATGCATGCATGCATGTTGGGCCACGTCCATGTGGGACCCTCCATGAGGCCTGTGTTGACTGTAAACCGTCCAACATCCAGAGACGCTGGACGTGGCCAGGTTGAAATTGTAAAAAAAAGAGGGTAAAAGTGCACTGACGTGCAACCACAAAACTATCTTGGTTCAAAACCTTTAACTGTACCGCATATGTAGGCCCCACCATAATGTATTCATGCAATCCACACCATCCATCCCATTTCTAAGCCCATTTTAGGCGTTGAGCCAAAATTTGGGACCAATCCGATTCTCGGGCGGGCCATACCATAGGAAATAGCGGTAATACCGTTAAAACCTACCTTGATCCTTCTATTCACTAACAACGGGCCGCATATTGGACTCATTTGGTCGGTCTTTGACCGTGGAATCCAATGGTTGGAGTGGATTCATCTGATGTGGGCCCTATAGGGGAAAAACCGTAGGATTTTAACTTAAAAAAAAAAAAAAAAAACAACAACTACAGTAGCAGCGCTGCTGTCGCTGACACGCCGGAGACGTGCAGGCACTGCCTGCGTCACTGGCAGACGGGCTGGGCCTCACGGCCCCAGCTGTGGTCCCCACCGTGATGCATTTCGAAAATCAACGCTGTGCATTGGTGGGCCCTTAGGGCAATGGCCCCCCTGCCAAAAATCAGCCGTATACGGAACTCAGGTGGGCCATACCATCTAAAATCATGTGAGGACATGCCTAAAACATATAAAATCACTCGGTGGGGCCTACTTGAAATTTGGATGCGGCTGAAACTTGGCCTGAACCCTCAGTCAAGTGGGACACACATAATGGGTGGACTAGATTTGTGAACCACATTATGGTGGGCCCCATGCCCACCCCCAGGTCCACGTGACCTTATAAACAGGTTGAATGACAGATAAATATTACGGTGTGCCCAAGGTTCGTGTGACCTTATAAACAGTTTGGGTGGCAAATAAATATTACAGTGGGCCCTACCCTGGTCCATGTGACCTTATGAATAGTTGGATGGCAAATAAACGGTACAGTGGGCCCAAGGTCCAAGTGACCTTATGAACAGTTTGGATGGTGCATAAACATTATGGTGGGCCCCAGGTTGGATAGAAAATAAACATTTTAGTGGGCCCTAGGTCCTTGTGACCTCATCAGCAGGTTGGGTGGAAAATAAACATTATGGTGGGCCCCACTTATGTATGTATTGTAAACCATACCCTCCATTAGTGTGGGCCCCACCGTGATGCATGTGTTTCATCCAACTCGTCCAATCATTTGGAAATTATTTTAAGACCATGCGATAAGGCCCATCTTGGCGTATTTGTGGGCCATTCATTGAGGCCCACTTTGATTTGTATAAGGCCCATTATGATGTGTGTAAGGCACATATGGCCCGTATATGAGGCCCATATGATTAAGCCCATCTTAATGTAGTCATGGCCCATCCACTGAGATATATATAAGGCCCATGTTGTGAGGCCATTTGATGTATTAGAGGCCCATGGGTCGAGGCCCAATAGGACGTACATAAGGCCCATTGTAGTGTGATTCCACCATGGTATATGTGTCGACCCTTATAGTGGGCTATGCTTTGGGAGCAATGATGGTTTGATGTCCACATTGCAAGGATGATGTTAGTTAAATGTCCGCTTTGTCACTCTCCCTAGGGCCCTTTGATAAGCCCATACCTGAAATGTGTAGGCTGTCTTAACCCACCTTTGTTTTAATCAGAGCCCATTACCACATAACATGCTTAGTATAAATCCATGATTCATGATCATACGCATCATATGTATGCCTGATGTGAGAATTGACTGATCATTGCACATGCCTTTGGGTAGATTGATTATAGACTCCCCGATAGGCGGAGTTGCCCTACATGAGCACTCGGTACGCGCAGGATTGTTGCATGTCTGAAAGTATGATTCATGCACTTACATTTGTGTGATTGTGATTATTGTATGCCCTAGCGACATCAGGGCCATAGCCTCCACAGACACATCGTGGGTGGCTGGATTGGATACCGAAAATATTGTTACTAAGCATCGGGGCGCCATAGATGTCCCTGGGTGAAAATTTCTAAACCCGATGGTACTAGAGGATGACTCCAACGTCGAGACCGAGTGGATATATGAGTGCATGAGGGCCGAATACCAAGAAGTTGCGTCTCCCACTGTATCGTGGTCGGTTAGAAAGGGGTGTGGCCTTACTCACCAGAGGGTAAGGGGCAATACTAGGCTGAGTTTGACCAGCTCGTAAATGGGTTCGCTATCGACATGCCAGATAGGTATTCGCAAACTATTGGCCATGCGGATAGTGAGGTTTCTTACGCTCACTTGGACTGTGCAGCTAGGAGAGCGACAGTGCCACTTGGAGTGTACTAAGCCCCGGTGATTATCCAGAATAAGAACTGTACTGATATATGATGAGGATTGGCATGCTTGAGTTGCATTTCACATCGCATGGTCGTGTTATGGCCGATAGCATTCTTATCTTGCACCGCATAGCCTTGGTACGACTGATTGCATTCATGTACTCATCAGCATGATTCCGCATTACTCTAACCTTGCATTCTGAGTACGCTTATATTGCGCACACACTTACACCACCCTCTAAGCTTTCTATAAGCTTATGCACGATTGATGCGTGCAGGTGATGCCAAGACGCAGCCGTAGCATAGTAGCAGCAGGAGCGTGCAGACAAGCTTTTGGAGTTTCTATCTTTTGCATTATCTTGTATTCTCTTCAGATGCATTGTACTTAAAAGTTTTTGATCATAGTGGATTTTGTGATGGTGTTCTTGTGGTTATTGTTCGTGGGTTATACTTATGGTCATACTCATTATGAATTAAATTGATATTAGAAATCCTCCTTGTAGGATCCCAGGATTGGAACCTGGTAAATGGGTATCGGGGGCCGAGAATGGGGTTCTACGGAGGCTGTCGGCGCCGGATTCGGCGATCGAGAATTTTATGAGCACGGTTTTCGAGTTCGGGGCGTGATAGAAGTTGGTATCAGAGCATAACTTGAAAATAACCGAGAACAGCATCACATGTTTGCTATGATTTAGGGCGATTAGGTTCCGAGTGTAAAACTTTCCGATTGAATTTCCTAACGTGCGATCCTCAAGGTTGATCAGCATCCTTATTCTTCTTATAGGACATGTCGCGTAGGTGAGTGACCCGATCGACTCCCACTCTACCACCTGATGCTCCCGCTTTACCACCTGCGCCTCCCGTTCCATCACCAGAGATCCCTGCTCCACAGCCTGAGGATGTCGTTCTTCCACCCGAGGCCGGTGCGAATCCGACCATGCCTGTGAGTGCCTCGCAGCTACAACAGATGTTGCAGGCCGTGATGGCTACATTTCAGGGGCAGGGTAGGCGCCCAGTTGTTTCTCCAGCCCAGGCCAAGCAGGAGCGAGCGAGTGCCCTTCTTCGAGAGTTCTGATAGCTCGATCCTCAGCGTTTCCAAGGTGAGTCAGATCCCACTGCAGCCGAGAGATGGCGCTCCGATGTGGAGAAGATCTTTGATATCATATCATGTACGACCGAGCAACGAGTCCGGATGGCTGTATTTCTTCTCTAGGGAGAGGCCGAGTACTGGTGGACCTCCGTTACCCACGTCGCAGGACCTGATTATGTCTGGACGTGGGATGACTTTATCGACCGATTCGAGGAGCAGTACTTCTCTGACCACATACGACGTCAGAGAGCACTGAAGTTCGAGACTCTGGTGTAGGAGGACATGACCGTGGCATAGTACGCGGCCCATTTTGTGGCATTATCGAGGTTCGCGCCATACATGGTTGATGATTAGGGGTGGAACGTCCGCCGTTTTGAGAACGACTTATGTTACGGTCTTCGAGGCCGTGTGATTGGGCATGAGCTCCCGAATTTCCAAGCAGTAGTGCGGAGGGCCCAGATTTATGAGACTGAGTGGGCCGGCTCACAGAGTGACCGAGATCAAAGGAGGGGTCAGAATCGGAAGAGGCAGGCCCCCTCTAGTAGCTCTCAGCAGCATCGACGGCCACAGAGGTATACGAGTCACCCACCTGCTAGAGCACCAGCAACACATCCAGCGCCACCCCAGCAGCCATTTGTAGGGACTTGTTTTGGATGCGGTGGGACAGGACACCGCCTGTCTGAGTGCCCTCGCCCTCAACTACAGCCGCCGAGAGCACCACAGCAGCCTCCAGCGCAGCAGCGACCTCAACAGCAGCCTCCAGCACAGCAGCGATCCCATCAGCAGTGATCGCAGCTACCTCAGTCGATGAGGCCCCAGTAGCAACAAAGACAGCGGTACAGGCTGCTGCAGAAGCAGCAGCAGCATCAGGGACCTCAGAGGGGACAGGCACCTCCCCAGCTAGCCCAGGCTAGGTTTTACGTGGCTCAGCAGGATCCGCAGTCATCTGGAGGAGTTATTGAGGGTATTCTTTCCGTCTCCGCATGTATCGCACGTGTGCTATTGGATTCCAGTGCATCACATTCATTCATGTCCGAAGATTTTTGTCATTTGACTGGATTGCCGACAGAGTCTGCTTGTGAGGGGTTGACCATGTCGACGCCCTTGGCGAAGACCACAGTGTTGGGCCATTTTTGTTCATCTTGTCCGGTTCTGGTCGGTGATATCTTTTTGCCCGCCAATTTATTTATGCTGCCATGTTAAATTTCGACATCATCCTGGGCATGGATTAGCTTGTCGAGTTCCAGTTCATTGCCGAGCCCAGAGGAGAGTCATTGTCTTGCCTCATGTCCTGCGTAGTTGAGGAGCCCATTGCCTTGTGTATCGATCAGTTGCCGGTTGTCTGTGATTTTCCCGACGTATTTCAGGAGATTCCGGGATTGCCATCGCGCCATCATATTGAGTTCCAGATTGATCTTGTGCCCGGTACCATGCCTATCTCGAAGGCCCCATATCGTATGGCACCGATGGAGTTGCGTGAGCTGCTCGTCATACGCGTGCCCACCAACTATATGCGAAGCTGGAGAAGTACGAGTTTTGGCAGGAGGATGTGAGATTCCTCGGTCACGTGGTGACGAGGGAGGGTGTCGCAGTGGACCCCTTGAAGGTTGAGGCAGTGCGTCAGTGGGGTCAGCCCATGACTGTGTTTGAGATCCACAGTTTTCTTGGTTTAGCGGGATACTATCGACGTTTCATTGAGGGCTTCTCCCGTATTGCAGCCCCGTTGACCAGGTTGACTCGGAAGGGTGCAGAGTTTATTTAGAGTGACGCCTGTGAGCGAGCATTTGTGGAGCTGAAGGACCTTCTAACATCCACTCATGTCCTCACTCTTCCTCTTGGGAGTGATGGATTTGTTGTATTTACCGATGCCTCGCGTATTGGGCTAGGTGTTGTCCTGATGCAGCACGGCAGGCCTGTAGCCTTCGCGTCTCGTCAGCTCAATGTCCATGAGCTGAACTACTGTCACGCCCCAAACTCGAAAATCGGGCTCACAAAATTCCCGATCGCCGAATCCGGCACCGACAGCCTCCGTAGAACCCCATTCTCGGCTCCCAGCGCCCATTCGCCAAGTTCCGATCCTGGGATGCTACAAGGAGGATTTTCAACATCAGTTTGATTCGTAATAAGCATAACCAAAGGCATAACCCACAAACAACAACCAAAAACTCCATCACATTTCCACTATGATTAAAAACTTTACAAGTACAATGAGCATAAAGGGAAATACAATGAAGATGAACAAAAACTCCAAAATGATCTGCCACGCGTCCAAGCCTCAGCGCTGCTGCGATCCAACGTCACCTGCACGCAACGGTCGTGCATAAGCTTATAGAAAGCTTAGAGGGTGGTGAAAGTGTATGCTCAAGGTGATAATGTAGTTATGCAGTATCAGAGTAATGCGAAACATGCTGATGAATGCCAAGAATCCCATTAGCCGTACCAAGGCCATGCGGTGCAAAGAATGATGTCGGCCATACCAAGGCCATGCAATGCGAAATGCAACTCAAGCATACAAATCCTCATCTAAGTCCACATATCGATACAGCTCAAAATCTGGAATATCACCGGGGTCTAGTACACTCCAAGCCAGATTGTCGCCCCATCGCGCGCAATAAGGTGAGTGGAAAAGACCTCACTATCCGCCTGCCAAAATCGGGCTCGGCTCGTCAATAGCGGACCCATTCCTCGAGCTGGTCAGACTCAGCCTAGCATTGCCCCCTACTCTAGGGTGGGTAAGGCCGCACCCCCTTCCAACCGACCACGACACAGTAGAAAGCGCAACCGTCTGGTAATTGACACTCAACGCTCATGCACCCACTCGGTGTAGACGTTGGAGCAACCTCTTGGTACCATAAGGGTTTAGGGACTTTCACCCAGGGATATCTATTGCACCCCATGTAGAACAGTATTTCCGGTATCCAATCCTGCCAACCATGATACGTCTGTGGAGGCTACGGCCCTGATGTCGTTAGGGCGTACAGTAACCATATCACACAATGTGAATGCATGAATCACACTATCCAGTCATACAACAATCCTGCGCATATCGTGCGCTCATGTAGGGCAACACCCCCTATATGGGAGCCCTTAAACAATCTGCCCGAAGGCATATGCTATGATCAGTTATTTCTCATATCAAGCATATGTATGATACATATGATCATGAATCATGGAATTAAACATGTTATATGGGATGGATGATGTTCATAATGAAGATGGGCCTAGACGGCCTACACATTACACATATGGGCCTAACAATGGGCCCTCGGGAAAGGCATAATGCGGACATTGAACCAACACTATACTTATAATGTGGACGTCAAACCAACATTGCTCCCAAGGCACGACTGTCATAAATATCATTACATAAATTATGTTGGGATCACATATTGCAATGGACCTTAGGTACATCTCATTGAGCCTTAAATACATCAAATGGACCAAATCGCATGGGCCTTATATTCATTAAGTGGGCCACATCAATGGGCCGCACCAATGGGCCTTATGTACATTGCAATGGGCTATAACCCACGGGCCTTAGAGTGCATTAAATGGGCCTACTCACATGGGCCTTATGTGTATCAAATGGGCCTCGCCAATTGAGCCCCATATGTACAACAAATAGGCCTCAACCCATTGGCCCCATTACATCTTAATGGGCCTCGACCCATGGGCCCCTAATGCATCAAATGGGCCTCGACCCATGGGCCTTACATATAAATCAAAGTGGGCCTCAACCATGGGCCACAAGTAAGCTGAGATGGGCCTTAAATACATATCAAAGTGAGCCTCGACCACAGGCCACAAGTACTGAGATGGGCCTCCCATCACCAGCAAATTATATATAATAAAATATATATAATATATATATAGCACATACAATATTATGCATAATATAATATTATGTACACACACACACAAACACACACACACACACACACACACACACACACATATACATATACATATACATACACACACGTACACACCCACACACGCACGCAAACATCACAGTGGCCTCAACACAAACACACACAGTGGGCTCCACCGTCCGCCTGGTCGATGGCAGCAAAACACAAATACCACTGTGGGCTCTATGTGGGGCCCACCATAATGTTTATATTTCATCCAACCCGTTGGTAAGGTCAAGTAGACCTAGATGAAGGGTGAAAACAAATTTCACAGTGATCCAAAACTTCTGTGGGCCCAAAAAGGGTTTCAAAGGTAGAGGTTCAATCCCACTGTTTCATACGGTGTGGGCCACCTGAGCCTTGGATGGCATTGGAATTTGGAGGGGGCCCACTTCTGGGAATGGCCCACCTCATGAACGGGTTGGATGACAAATAACATTAAGGTGGGGCCCACGGCTAAAGCCGTGGGTTACTGATCGCCAGTCCGTCCGCCAGCGTACGTGCGCAGGTAGCAGCAGGCGCTGCCTGCTCTCTGACAACGGCAGCAGCGTTGCTGCTGCCCAAGCTTTGTTTTTTTTTTTTTAAAAAAAGATTTCCTGTGGTTTTTCACAGGTGGGGCCCACGTCCGATAATCCACTCCGTCCAATGGCCCTCCATGGCTCAAGACAAGCAAAATAAGCCCAATATTGGGCCTGTTTCAGTGTATGGAAGCAATAGGAGATGTTTCAATGGTAAGCCTACTGTTTGCCATGTTGTGGCCCGCCTGAAAGTCTGATCGGTCCCATATTCCGGCTCAACGCCTAAAATAAGCTTGGAAAAGGAATGGACGGCGTGGATTAAATACCTACATCAAGGTGGGCCCTATAAGAGTAGGACACCTCAAATGCTTGGTAACAAGCTAACATTTATGCTTTCCCTTCTTGTCCAGCGTCCAGGGACGCTGGACGGTTTGGCAGCCCTCATACGTAGGGGTGGGCCTTGCTTAGGTGGGCCATCAAATGATGGATGGCACGGGTACTACACATATAAGGTGGGCCCCACTTATAAATGAGCCGAATAAAATACCTACTTCATGGTAGGGTCCAACTTAATGGGCCACACAACTTCATTATCACCACACATAAAAAGAAAGAAGGTAGAGAGGGAGAGAGGGAGAGAGAGTGTGTGACCCGCGTGATGGAAGGACCCCGGCACTATGGGCCCTCCCTTGCACTAAATCATACATCAAGTGGGTCCCATTACATGTGGGTCCATGAAATCGAAATCCAACGGTGGAGATCCCTTCTCCACTAAAATAGACGGTCTAGATGACCCTAAGTATGCAAGAAAATAAACATCATGATGGGGTCCATGGAGAATGGCCCCATCATGGAATGATCATGATGATCCAAGTGGGCCATCGGCCACATCTTAGGGTCCAAAGTGAGATCCAAACCATTGATCGATTGGCCTCACTTGGCCCATCTTAAAAACATCAAAAACTACCCTATCAAAGCACCCGCCGCTTGATCTTCTTACTCCCTTGGCTTCCTTAGCTCCTTGTGCTTCACTTTGATGGAGGAAGATGAGAAATGGATGGCTAGGATGAGAGATTTAAGGATGGAAAGGTGGGCCACACTTGCATTTTCTCACCATGGGAGGGCTTGGAGAGGTTCATACGTATGGTGCTTTCTTGCTTGGATTGGATTTGAAAAAAATGAATGAGAGAGAGAGTTGTAAAGGGAGAGAGAGAGGGAGTGATGGGTGATGGGGTGATGGATGGGAGAGAGAGGGATGGTTACAAGAGGCTCTTTTTGACTTTTTTGGTAAAAGTTGTAAGAGAGGGTATGGGCTTGTAAGAAACTTTTTAACTTTGGGGCTTGCTTAGGAAAATGTGAAAGGTGATGTGTACTTGACATGATGGGATTGATTGATTGATGTGACACCTTGTAGAGATTTCCTCGAAATTCGCACGCGCGGCGTTTTCCTCGCACCGAACGCTGGCCCACAACTCCCGACCAGAGCATCGCATCAGCGCGCGAGTCGCGGCATCGAAACCGCGGTGACGGCGCGATTGCTAAGGTACGAGTCCTGGGTTGAGTCGACTCGGGTTGACGGCATGAGAATCAAGGTCGCGTATAAATACTGGTTTAAGGGTCGAAGGTTGCTAGAATTCTATCGAAAAGACCGCGAAAGCCTATGGAACGGTACGGTCTAGGATACGGGGCTTACAACTACCCCACGCATGATTTGGAGCTGGCAGCAGTTGTCTTCGCACTAAAGGTGTGGAGACACTATCTCTATGAGGTTAGATTCGAGCTCTTCTTCGACTATAAGAGCTTGAAGTATCTATTCTCTCAGTCCGAGCTGAACATGTGACAGAGATGCTGGATGGAGCTTCTGAAAGACTATAATTTTAACCTCCAGTACCACCCAGGCAAGGCGAATGTGGTGGCGGATGCCCTCATTCGTCAGCCACGAGGCCTGGTGGCACATATGATGATTCAGGAGTGGAGGATGATCGAGGATATAGTAGAGTACGACTTCGATTTTAGTCTACAGTCTTCTATCGTTCAGCTATCGAGCATGTCGATTCAACCTTCTCTTGTCATAAGGGTATCGAGGCTCAGCAGACAGATGAGTCGTTATAGGATTATGGAGTAGAGGCAGCATCTGAGAGTCAGATAGATTGACAGATTGGTTCTGATGGTGGACTTCGCTTTAGAGGTCGATTGTGTGTCCCGGATATTCCTGAGTTGCGCAAAGATCTTATGACCGAGGCACATCGATCGCGATTTTCTATCCACCCTGTCTCAATAAAGATGTATCATGATATGAGGAGATAATATTTTTGGGGGGGGATGAAGCGCCAGATTGCCAGTTTTGTGGCCGAGTGTGATACATGCTAGCGTGTCAAGGCCGATCATCAGAGACCCCCTGGTCTATTGCAGCCGTTGAGCGTCCCGACATGGAAGTGGGAGCACGTATTTACAGATTTTATTATGGGTTTGCCGATGACTCAGCTTGGTCATAATGCCATCTGGATTGTCGTGGATCGTCTGACGAAGTCGGCATATTTTCTTGCGATTCGTGTGACTTGGCCTTTAGACCAATTTTGCGAGGTTATTCATTGAGGAGATTGTGAGACTACACGGGGTTTCAGTCTCGATCGTTTCTGACCGAGACCCGAGGTTCACGTCTCAGTTCTGGAGGAGTTTTCAAAGAGTTATGGGCACTGATTTACAGCTCAGCACCGCGTACCATCAGCAGACCAATGGCTGACTGAGAGGGTCAACCAGATCCTTGAGAATATGCTTTGGGCATGCGTGATTGACTTCGGGGGTAACTAAGATGAGCATCTGTGATTGGCTGAGTTCGCATATAACAACAGTTATTAGGTGACCATTGGTATGACTCATTTTGAGGCACTGTATGCAGGACCGTGCAGATCTCCGAGTTGTTGGACCGAGGTTGGAGAGCAGCGTCTCCTAAGTCCCGAGCTTGTGTAGGAGATGTCAGAGGTTATCGATATCATCAGGTAGAGGATGCGCACAGCTCAGAGCCGGCAGAAGAGTTTTGCTGATCGCCGGCGTCGTCCCTTAAAGTTTAATGCAGGGGACCACATGTATCTCAAGGTCTTGCCCATGAAGGGCGTAATTCAATTTAGAGCGAAGGGCAAGCTTGCCCTGAGATTCATTGGATCTTTCGAGATCACTGAGTGCATTGGTACCGTGGCCTATCAGCTTGCCTTACCATCTCAGTTTTCTGGCGTCCACAATATTTTTCATGTCTCTATGTTGAGGAAATGTGGGTCAGACGTAGTTCCTATTATTGATTGGCAGCCGTTAGAGGTTCGTGAGGACGCTTCTTACTTTGAACAGTCAGTTCGTATCCTTGATCGGATGGAGCAAGTCCTCCGGACCAAGATCATTCCCTTGGTGAAGGTTCAGTGGAGTCACCATTCTATTGATGAGGCATCTTGGAAGCGCAAGGCTGAGATTCGAGAGCGCTATCCTCACCTCTTTGATGATTGATTGTATATTATATCATGTATGTTGTCTCCGATTTTATTGATGATGTCTTGTTTCATCTTCTATCATGAGTTAAGTTTGGTTGCGATGATTGTGTAAATTTTGAGAACAAAATTTTTATTTGGAGAGGAGCTGTAAGACCCGTGTCCTAGTCCGTATCGTTCCGTTAGCTTCTGCAGTCCTTCCGGTCTAATTCTGGCAATCCTCGACCCGTATTCGACGTTTGCGCGCGATTTTAAACCGAGTCCTGCATACCTAAGTTGGTTTGAACCAAAACTTATATCAAAGCGACGGCGTCGTCGCCGCGGTTCCAACGCCGCGACTTGAGCACCGAACCGATACCCAGGCCAGGAGATGTAGGCTAGCGTTTGTTTCGAAGAAACGCCGCGCATTGCGAATTTTGAGAAAATATCTACCACATGTCCCATCAATCAATCAAGTACACTCCATACCTCAAGTACAAGTCAAGTACATGCAACCCATCTCTCTCTTTTCCATAAGTCAACTCTCTCTCTCCCTACCAATCCCTCTTTTACCAATTTTCAAACCAAACCATACCTCCCATCACCTTTTTCTTACAACCACCACATCACCCATCCTTATCATCCCATCACTTCTCTCTCTCCTTCATTTCTAAAAAAAAACTCTCCCAAGCAACATCCCACGTCCAACCTCCCTCTCTCCCAAACCACAAGTGTGGCCCACCCTTTCATCTCTTATCCACACAATCAAAATTTCATCAACCACCATCAAAGGTGAGGCAAGGAGCATAGAAGGCTAAGGGAGCAAGGAGGAGGCCTAGAGGTGGGTGATTTACTATTGATTTTCAATTTGATGGCCCACTTATAATGGGACCCACTTGATGTATGTATTTGTGATTAAAGAGGGGCCTATAGTGGCGGGGTCCCTCCACTCCACCGATCTCTCTCTATTTCTCTCTATTTCTCTCTCTCTCTCTCTATCCTCCCCTAAAATGAAGTGGGCCCCACTGAATCGTGATTAATCTACTCCATCCATCAAATGGAGTGGCCCACCACATTTCAGGTGAGGTTCACTGTTGGGACAGTGGGAAGTCCCACATGATGGGTTGAATGACATATTATATATTATATTTATATTATATTAATATAATAAAATGTATATATATGCATGCATGCATGTTGGGCCACGTCCATGTGGGACCCTCCATGAGGCCTGTGTTGATTGTAAACCGTCAAGCATCTAGAGACGCTGGACATGGCCAGGTTGAAATTGTAAAAAAAAAAAAAGGGTAAAAGTGCACTGACATGCAACCACAAAACTAGCTTGGTTCAAAACCTTTAACTGTACCGCTTATGTAGGCCCCACCATAACGTATTAATTCAATCCACACCATCCATCCCATTTTTAAGCCCATTTTAGGCGTTGAGCCAAAATTTGGGACCAATCCGATTCTCGGGCGGGCCATACCATAGGAAATAGCGGTAATACCGTTAAAACCCACCTTGATCCTTCTATTCGCTAAAAACGGGCCGCATATTGGACTCATTTGGTCAGTCTTTGACCGTGGAATCCAATGGTTGGAGTGGATTCATTTGATGTGGGCCCTACAGAGGAAAAACCGTAGAATTTCAACTTTAAAAAAAAAAAAAAAACAACCACCACAGCAGCAGCGCTGCTGTCGCTGACACCCCAGAGACGCGCAGGCGCTACCTGCGGCGCTGGCAGACGGGCTGGGCCTCACGGCCCCAGCTGTGGGCCCCACCGTGATGTGTTTAGAACATCAATGCCGTGCATTGGGTGGGCCCTTAGGGCAATGGCCCCCCTGCCAAAAATCAACCGTATACGGAACTCAGGTGGGCCATACCATCCAAAATCATGTGAGGACATGTCTAAAACATATAAAATCACTCGGTGGGGCCTACCTGAAATTTAGATGCGGCTGAAACTTGGCCTGAACCCTCGGTCAAGTGGGACACACATAATGGGTGGACTGGATTTGTGAACCACAGTACGGTGGGCCCCATGCCCACCCCTAGGTCCACGTGACCTTATAAACAAGTTGAATGACAGATAAATATTACAGTGGGCCCAAGGTCCGTGTGACCTTATAAACAGTTTGGGTGGCAAATAAATATTACAATAGACCCTACCCTGGTCCACGTGACGTTATGAACAGTTGGATGGCAAATAAACGGTACAGTGGGCCCAAGGTCCAAGTGACCTTATGAACAGTTTGGATGGCGCATAAACATTATGATGGGCACCGGTTGGATAGAAAATAAACATTTTAGTGGGCCCTAGGTCCTTGTGACCTCATCAGCAGGTTGGGTGGAAAATAAACATTATGGTGGGCCCCACTTATGTATGTATTGTAAACCAAACCCTCCATTAGTGTGGGCCCCACCGTGATGCATGTGTTTCATCCAACCCGTCCAATCATTTGAAAATTATTTTAAGACCATGCGATGAGGCCCATCTTGGCGTATTTGTGGGCCGTTCATTGAGGCCCGCTTTGATTTGTATAAGGCCCATTGTGATGTGTGCAAGGCCCATGGGTTATGGCCCAATGTAATGTACATATGGCCTGTATATGAGACCCATATGATTAAGCCCATCTTAATGCAGTCATGGCCCATCCACTGAGATATATATAAGGCCCATGTTGTGAGGCCATTTGATGTATTAGAGGCCCATGGGTCCAGGCCTAATAGGACGTACATAAGGCCTATTGTAGTGTGATTCCACCATGGTATATGTGTTGACCCTTATAGTGGGCTATGCTTTGGGAGCAATGATGGTTTGATGTCCACATTCCAAGGATGATGTTGGTTAAATGTCCGCATTGTCACTCTCCCTAGGGCCCTTTGATAAGCCCATACCTGTAATGTGTAAGCTGTCTAGGCCCATCTTCGTTTTGATCAGAGCTCATCACCACATAATATGCTTAGTATAGATCCATGATTCATAATCATACGCATCATATTTATGCCTAATGTGAGGATTGACTGATCATTGCACATGCCGTTGGGTAGATTGATTATGGACTCCCTGATAGGCAGAGTTGTCCTACATGAGCGCTCGTTACGCGCAGGATTGTTGCATGTCTGAAAGTATGATTCATGCACTTCCATTTGTGTGATTGTAATTATTGTATGCCCCAGCGACATCAGGGCCATAGCCTCCACAGACACATTGTGGGTAGCTGGATTGGATACCGAAAATATTGTTACTAAGCATCGGGGCGCCATAGATGTCCCTGGGTGAAAATTCCTAAACTCGATGGTACTAGAGGATGACTCCAACGTCGAGATCGAGTGGATATATGAGCGCACGAGGGCCGAATATCAGGAGGCCGTGTCTCCCAGTGTGTCGTGCTCGGTTGGAAAGGGGTGTGGCCTTACTCGCCTGAGGGTGGGGGTAATACTAGGCTGAGTTTGACCAGCTCGTGAATGGGTTCGCTATCGACATGCTAGATAGGTATTGACAGACTATTGGTCATGCGGATAGTGAGGTTTCTTATGTTCACTTGGACTGTGCGGCTAGGAGAGAGGCAGTGCCACTTAGAGTGTACTAAACTCCGGTGATTATCCAAAATGAGAACTGTACTGATATATGATGAGGATTGGCATGCTTGAGTTGTATCTCGCATCGCATAACCGTGTTATGGCCAATAGCATTCTTATCTTGCACCGCATAGCCTTGGTACGGCTGATTGCATTCATGTACTCATTAGCATGATTCTGCATTACTCTGACCTTGCATTCTGAGTACGCTTATATTGCGTGCACACTTATACCACCCTCTAAGTTTTCTATAAGCTTATGCACGATTGATGCGTGCAGGTGATGCCAGGACGCAGCCGTAGCATAGTAGTAGCAGGAGCGTGCAGACAAGCTTTTGAAGTTTCTATCTTTTGCATTATCTTGTATTCCCTTCAGACGCATTGTACTTAAAAGTTTTTTATCATAGTGGATTTTGTGATGTTGTTCTTGTGGTTATTGTCCATGGGTTATGCTTATGATTATGCTCATTATGAATTAAATTGATATTAGAAATCTTCCTTGTAGGATCCTAGGATCGGAACCTGGTAAATGGATACCAGGAGCCGAGAATGGGGTTCTACGGAGGTTGTCGGCGTCGGATTCGGCGATCGAAAATTTTGTGAGCCCGATTTCCGAGTTCGGGGCGTGACATGCTCTGTGAGCCCTACCATAATATATATGTTTCATCCATTCCGTTCATCCATTTTTACTGATCATTTTATCGCTTGATCCCAACAATGAGTAGGATATATATCTCATGTGGACCACACCGTATGAAAACAATAGTGATTGGATATCCACCATTAAAATCCTCCTAAGGCTCGCTGTATTGTTTATTTGACATCCAATATGTTGTTTAGGTCATACAGGCCCGGATGAAGGGAAAAAACAAAAATCAGCTTGATCCAAAACTTTTATGGCCCCCAAAATTTTTTTAATGGTTGGACGCTCATTCAACACTGGTTCCTGTAATGTGGTCCACTTGAGATTGGGATATACCTCATTTTTGGTCTCATACTGTAAAATGATCTTTAAAAATAGATGGACGGCATGAATGAAATACATACATCATGTGGGGCCCATAGAGCACCGACCACCATCCATTGGCTAGTGTTAGGGCGAGTAGCCAATCGGTTTTCGGGGTTGACCGGACACGTGGAGTTTTGCAATTTGACGAGATCTAGACAACACAATTGGATCTGAGCCCATACTCAAGCGATATCTGGCGGAGAAGAATAAGAGGGGAATTGCATAAATACATACCTAGTTATCACGCGTGTGAAAGATCCTGGCTATTTGTCATGTGTGGGTCTCACATATGTGAGGGTGCTAAATATGGCCTTCTTATGATTTGCTTGGCAAATTGCAACTGTCCACATTTTCGTCATTAGAGTGTAACCTAATTGATGAGCGGCCAAGGAATAACATGATTATTGGACTAGATCTTTTGCATGTATGGTATGCTGAGTTGGCACTTGTGCTGCGGATTCACCACTTCCATGTCTCCTTATGTGAACTAGCTGATAGCTTCATAGGATTGTTTGGATTTGGACTAAGCAATGCCGTGACAAGTAGCCCATGATATCCTCTCAAGGTTAGATCGTGGTCATGTTCTTACTGACTAGTTATTAAATTCCTTCTTTTTAATATCCTAAAAACAAGCGCATGATGAATTATGGCATATGTTAGAAAATTTCTAAGTTGGTGATCATTTTTTAGTACTTAAAAATTGTCATGGTACATGGGCCCATGTGTGATGATTAGATTTGAGTAATCACACACACATAAGGCATTAAAATATCAAGCATGTGCTCCGATGGGTCTAGCTCCATGGCTCTATTTTAAGAAGGTATGATACCCATGTCTACTAAAATTATAAGGTGTTACTAACAAGTAATGTGTAATTATCATTGATGCAAGAATTCGGACCGCCCTCTTCAGACCTCCGAGCACCTGCGCAAGAAATGAGCAAATGAGACCTTGATTTTGTTTAGCATACACGGGCGAGCTTCCTTGTACTCTCAAACATCATTCAACATGGGTTTGGCATGCTGCCATCCCTCTAGCTCGACCATCACGGATCGTTGGAGCTAATCCGAACTGAGTCTTCGATTATTTGTGTCGAAGCTGAACTGAACCAATCGATTGACTGGATGGAGCCGATCCGAACTGAGTCCTCAGTTATTTGTGTCGAAGCCAAGCTGAACCAATCAAATAATCGGCCAGGGATTGCTATGAGGAGCTTAGAAGTTATGTATTGGTCGTTTGGGCTATTGTCTTTTCCAAGCGGAGGGGTGTACCTATCTTCTCATCGGTTCCTTCTATTCTCGATGAACTCTTCTTCAACTTCATCGAGTTGATCAATCCCCAAGGTTTGTTTTGACTAGGGGCTTTAGGACAATCCTTGTGAGATACATAGATAGGAGCTCGGAAACATGCACAGCCGAGGACTACACTTGGGGATGCAAAGTCTAACTTCTCTGGATGAGATGGTATAGGAGTGTATGCTTGTCAGCCCGAACCGACCTTGAGGGCGGTCGGACCATATTTCCCCATAACAATTATAATCTAATTGTCTTGTGGCAATGATTTCTTATTTAAAAGAATATTCATTTCTCATCAAACAAGTTGACAAATCATGAACATGTTTAACTACTCTACCAGTAGCAATTGGGTAACTTCCCTAAAATCTCAATAGCTTGAGAATGAAGAGGGATTTGGAGAGGAGAGTTAGCAGTTCAATAATTCAAACAGATAAGCTTGGCTTGTACACTCATGTAAAAAACTTTTTTTTTTTTTTTCCTTTGTTTTTGTTATTTGTTTCCCCTCTGAAATGGGCTCAACCCAAGACCTCAATATTAAAAACGCCTTACCAGCTCTATTACGGGGTTCAAACCCTTTTAAGGCTTGAGAGACCTCTCAACGATACATGTGATGGTATATGATAGAATCATAACCGCTTCATTTGTGGGACCCATTGCTGATGGATGACATTTGAAAACATAAACATCACGTGATCTTAGTTATCCCTTCACCAGACCTAAAGGTAAATAATCAAGGTAGCTATCAATTTAATAACAGAAATCGTCAAATAGTTGTTGTTTCTGAAAAGCAGGCCATCCCAGTAATCTATGAGAGTTTCATATTCTCATTGCTGGTCCCTAACTCAGATAAAAAGAGAATTGGGTCAAATTGGTGGTCAATGTCAAACTTATACAGTAAATTTCATCATGAATCCAAAAGATAAGATTCATCTATCCTACCATAATTAATTGAGATAGGCTAAGATGATCTTAAAATTAGAAATACGAATTCAACCCTAATTAATTGGGATAAGGCTTAGATGACGATGATGATAAGATGTTAAAATTAGAGATATGATCCTATACAAGTATTGTATCCATTGAAAAGGTTGGCCACACCATGATGATCACAGGCTGATCCATTCATTGAGCAAGACACAACATCAAAATCAGTTGACAGCCAATGGCTTCATTTTAGGTGATCATCATGGTGCAGCCTCTCTTTTGGTTTGCATAGATAAAGTATTCTACACATGTGACATGTCGACGAGAAATAAACAACTGCAGATTCTAACCATCCCTAAGTTTAATACGTGGCCCCTGAATACCTACCATCTGCTATGATTTTAAGTTATTACAAGTAGGATGAAATAATCTGGCTACATATAGCGGTGATATGTGGGCCACATATTGTTAATGATCCATGTACCAAAAAAAAAAAAATCTAAATTAGTTTGAGACATTAACCATTGTATACTTTTTCTCTTTACAGAAAATGAACATTTTGAACAAAGCATAAATATCCCTTTGGAAAAAGTGCTGATATTTTTGGATGGAGCAATATATTGTATGAAAAGGCAAAATACCAACACAAATGCCATTTTGCACATGGGTTGGATATCCAAACTGCCTATAATCAGGTGGGTCAAGCTCTAAGAATAATTAGCTCATGTCCGCTCGCCCCACCGTGTGTTGTACTGGGGCCTAAAAGTTAGGCCGATTCAACACTTGAGGCACGCTACATTATAGGAAATGGTTGAGAAGGGAAGTCCTACCATTAAATTCATCCAATCCACTCATCTGATGTGCCACACCAGGATGAATGGATTATTCTACAAAAATCAGGACATTCCAAGAGTCATATAGGGCCACATCAGGTGAATTCAAAGTTTTAGGCATGATTTTACAATGTTTCCTTACGCTGTAGGCCACTTTTTTCTTTAAGTTACTGGCCTTTAGGATCCATTAGCGAAAAAGTCTAGATCGTTGAAGGTGTAAGAAATGTCATTTCTGATGACTCAACTAAAAAGATACGAAATCCCCCTTACTTTTTTTAGTGTGGCCCACTTGAGCTTTGGATGTGTCTCATTTTTGGGCTGATGCTCTATAATAATCTGTTAAAATTAACGGTTAGTATGGATTTAAAACATAAATCATTGTGCGCTCATAAAAGTTTCACATGTTAAAAGATATGTTTTGTAGTGTTGCTGCTAAAATCTTGACGACCCTCCGCTCGGATGCAAGAACTCCGAACCGATCTTAAGTTTTGGACCTGTGAAACAGTGGTAAGCAAAGGAGACCCTGACTTAAGCAGGGGACCCTTCGATGCCAAAGTCAGGCTAGGAATCTAGGTCTAAGTAGTGTAGTTGGAGTTTAGGGTGTGATATATTGTGTACCTTCCAATGTATATGAGATTCTTATTTATAGTGAAGATAAGTCAGTATGGTCCGTAATTCTAGGCACAATTTCAGCCATTACACGAGATGTGAGAGAGTGATGGATGCCGGCAATTATGCAAGAATCACGTCGTGGGCGGTTACTCCTATTGTATGTTACTGGGAGAGAATCTCGTACGTACCTAACTAATCTGGTCGAGCCAAGCTAACCTGTCGAGGCCGGGTAGACCTATTGAGGCGGAGTTGAGTTGCCAAGGCCGAGTTGACTTGCCGAGGCCGAGTTGAGCTCGCGAGGTGAGCAGAGGTGCCGAGCCGAGCTAGTTTTGGCTAACATCTCTACCTTGGCCATTAAGAAGCTCATTAGTCATGACCGGTGATGGCTGACCTCATGTCCTGCTCAGCTGTTCGAGCCGACCTCTTCTCTTTAGTCAGACCATTTTTATCCATAACATGTAGCATGCAACTCATTTCGAGAGTAATCTCTTGTATCTTGTTAGTTGGAAAACGTGGACACATGTAAAGCAACGGCACTGAATTTTCCTGTGCCTTCAACACAGACGATCTGCACTCCCCACCTGATGGATGAAGTAGATATCTTACTCGTGTGGATGATAGCGCACATGGTGTTTGTGCTGATTTTACACATGTAGGCTCAATGAAAACTCTATCTTTGCCCTTTTCATTTTTTTCTGGCGGAGCTATCTTCCTACTGTTTTGGTTAGGTTGTACTATCAAATGTAGGAAGGAAAAGGTGTAGAAGGCCAGTCTCCCTCTCATTTAACTTGGTCTGGAAAAGGAGGCTCCATAACTGGAGCTTTTACCCTACACAAGTTAAAAGATGTCAGTCACGTGTAACAGGGGTTCAAGGTTGACTTGCATACTGTTGGAAACAGTTGCAAAAGTCTCTGGCTCCACTATAATTAATGTGTTTCATCTGTAAAGATGAGGGTACCACAACAGTAAACGGTCAGGATAATGACGCACTGAAACCTTCCCAAGTTGTATCATGACCTTTATTCATCATCCAACCTGTTCGTAGGGTCTGAAAGACAGAGAATAACAGAAAACATGAATATTAAGGTGGATGAGATTGTAAAAGTTATGGTAAATGCATGTATAAGGTATTATTTATGGATTAAGTGTATCCCATGTTTTCTAATATTATGTTTGGAATGTATGCATTAAAAAATAAATCTCAAGATTTACTTTCACCAACACGAGCAAAAAAACCATAGTTCCATCGAAGATTCTTGTCGACCGAATATCTTCCCAATTAGTTACGCTTTTTAGTTATGGTTTTGAATCTCCATTATTGATGCATGGATAATTTATTAATTCCACAACACAGGTATAACAATTCGCCTTACAGCGTCCACCCCCAACCCAAGTTCCCCCATCTTCTCTCATATTCTAACCCACATCACCTCATCTTTACAGCTTCAACCAATACATTATCTCTCCTTTGATCGTTGCCTCCGACACCAAATTTCCTGGTTTTCACCAGGATTTGCGTCGAATCTAGTGTCATTCTTGTCAGCCGGACAAACAGGATGGCCTTATGGCCGCAGCAACAACTCTCTCTCTCTCTCTCTCTCTCTCTCTGTTCAAGCCGAGAAGGTCTTGAGCTGACACATCTCGAGCCGGACTAGGGCCTAAGTTAAACGGTCTAGGAAGGGATTGGACAAAGCTTGGTCCGGCCCTAAACAGGCCGGTTGATAACACTATTTCCAAATTCCAACGCTTTTAACAGGACGTGCGAACTGGCTGGCATGGCCTTCTAATGCAAATCTGCACATCACACATGGGCACATGCAACACGTGTGAGATTTGGACCGTTTATTAAGTAGGACCAACAGTGAGGATGCCCCCTAATTTAAAACAGGCTTTGTCCCTCGTTAGATGTGCTCCACTTGTATGAGCAAAATGGGCTGTGGGGGGAAAGTGGCTAATGGTCTAAACATGTTATATATATTGTGACCTAGCTGATAAGTTGACGAAACCAATTTACAATGGAGGCCATCATCGAAGTACACCTTAAAAATGGACGGCCTGGACATCATATACGTGTGAAACGCTGGCACGTAAAAACATCGTATATATGACATGTGGTCCCGTTACTGGTGGTCTCGTAGACTCTCTATCTTTGCATTTTTTAGGTACGAGACTCGTAATGAACTCTTGCTTTTCGGCTTCCGCCCCTTTTCTATTTTCAGTGCTTGATGGCATACATGGCAACATGGCCCATCTCCATAATATTCAAGGGAACACTGCATGGATGCTCACCCTTCAATGAAAATTCGACTGGGCCCTACATCAAGTGGGATCACTTGTATGTGATATATGGTTGGCTTGAGAAAGCTGATTTAACGGGAGAAATATTCCATGCACAAGTATGGCCTACGTGAAACCAACTCGTGATTGTTGAGTGGGACCCACCAGAGAAGTGAAAATGCATGAGTTTGTTTTTTGGGATGCGGATTGCATCCTATTGCCGCCGGGGTTGCATTAAATGCAAGAGTCATCTTTTGTGTGGTTCACTTGTGTGTTGGATCTGCTTCATTTTTGTGTAGATGCTTTAAAATGATCCTGAGAAGGGATGGACGGCGTGGATAAACAGATACATCACGATGGGCACACCCATGGAACTGCCCATTCGTGGTTAGAGACGGGTGGAGGTAGGACGCAATCCGCATCCTACTTTTCTGAGTTGCCCATTCGTGGTTAGAGACGGGCGGAGGTAGGACGCAATCCGCATCCTATTTTTCTGAGTTGCCCGCGAGAATGGGGCGCGGCTTAGGTGGAGCCCCAGACACACCTAGGTGGGTGGGATCCTTGATTGTGCGGCCCATCTTGATTCATGTATCTTACATCCATTCGTTTATCCCTTTTGAAAGCTTATTTTAAGGTATCATTTAAAAAAAATAAGTAGATTCAAATCTTAGGTGAACCACACCACAGGAAACATTTGTACTTGAATCCTCCCAATTTAAAACTTTTTGGGGGCGCCTGAAATGTTTATTTGCAATCCAACATGCTGATAAGGTCCCAAAGACCTAGGTGAAGCCCGAAACACAAATTTGAGTTTGATCTAAAACTTTTGTGGCCCACAAAAATTTTTAATGGTCAATTGCCACTGTTTTCCGTGGTTGGACAACATAGATGTAAGGAGCATTACATCAAGATGGCCCCACAACGATCTCACCCACTTAGGTGTTTCCAGGATCCGCATAGGGCGCCTGTGAAAACTTACAACGATTTGGCGTAGTACCCATAACAAATTCAGTAACATAACTAATTTTTTTTCATGCTTTGGCAGAGTCATTATTCAAACGCATGCGCTTAGAAATGCACGCTTGCTAGAAACATAAATCAAGCCACCCAGCTGGTGGGGCACACATCGTTAGTAGTCATAACCCAAATTTATCCAAGGACATGAATTAGACTGTTGATTTGACGTGACTTGCCTGTAATCTATGACGGCTTGCCATGACGTTTGTGTCATGTCCGATTATCTATTTTCTTCCCAGTTAGGGTGTTTTTTTTTCTTTTTTTTTTTTAATACGATGCATAGGCATTTAAAACTCAAATTAAATACCCACTGTTAGAATCTATCTAAAATCGTTTGGCACTGTGGATTGGATGGGATTTGAGGGGCTTTCAAATCCCTTGTTTGGAGGGGTTTCAAATCCAAAGGGTTTCAAATCCTCTCAAAGAGGGAGTTTGAAATCGACATTTAGAGCTTGGATTACACTTAAAATAATTTCACTAGTGGCATGTGTAACACGTGTCACTATGCTATCATTATATTTGGCACATAGCTCACTAATGATGATCAACACCTTCCAAACATTATCTATGTAAATCAGTACTAACCAAACATTGTCCAACATAGTCTAAATATTGTCCATGTAAATCAATGATTAAAAATTGTTGGTTAGTTACCTAGACATAATTTTATGCTTGTGACACATTCAAGAGTTGGAGTTTCATCGTTTTTGGGCAAAACACATATTTCAACAAGCTTATTACAATCATTGTGTCAAAAATTACATATCTCACTAATTAGAGATAGTAAAATTTTAGTAATTAAATTCAAACCTCTATAAATATACCATGAATAGCTACCTTTGGATTAAAGTTGATTCACAATATACAGTGCAGGATTTCTAATCCAAGGGGTTATGAATATAGTACATCTATATAAGAGTTTGCTTTTGTACATATGAACTTTCTTCAATTGTCCTTTTACTTCCTTTTAGGTATACCCTTGGAATTTGTTTGGCTGGCTGCAATAGGTGAGATTAAGGTCGATAAAATTGTAAAAGTTACAATAAATGCATGTGTAATATATTATTCTTGGATTAAGTTTATCTCATATTCTAATACTATGTTTAGAACATGTGCATTAAAAATAAATCTTAGAATTTACTTTCAAATTGCATTTGAATTGAACATTGATGAAGCAAAAATCCATCTTCCGTGGGATAGTAATTCTATGTCACACTTTCCAACAAAAGGCTCATTTTCCAAAGCCTATAAAATTAATTTTAATCTTATCTCATACTCCTTCCAAACATGTCATTTCGACTTTCAAAGTTGGATTAGTAATACAATCCTATTTAATACAACTTAATACCTTTCTTCAAACAGGCCCTTAATTACATCATCTTATCTTATGATATGTTTAGGGTTTGTTTGGGCAGTGGGATTAGAAGGGATTAGGTGGGATGGGATTCATCTGGTCTGCCAATTCCACTCCATGTTTGGGAAGAATGGAAAAGCTTGGAATTAGATTAAATGGAATTGCATTGGGTCTTGTGCCAATTTCACTCAATGTTTGGGAAGTTGTGTAGGTCCCACTATGATGTGTGAGCTATATCCACACCGTCCACCCATTTATCGAGATTATTTTAGAGCATGGGCCAAAAAATCAAGTAAATCTAAAGCTCAAGTGGACCCCACCATAGAAAGCAATGAGAATTGAATATTTACCGTTGAAAACTTCTTTGAGGCCACATAAGTTTTGGTTCTACCTCATTTTTAGGCTCATGCCATAAAATGAGGTTACAAAACAAATGAACGGTTTAGATATAACACATTTATGTTTTTCTAAGTAATTTCAAATGATGGTGGGTATATCCATTCAATGCACCATCGTATTATCAACAAAGCATGACATTAATTTTATCCCATGGCAACAGGGGACATTCCCTGCCATGGGTAATAATTATGTTTTCTGAATCCCATCCCACCTAATCCCTTCTAATCCCACTGCCCAAACAGACCCTTACATTATTTATCATCATCTATCGGCATCTGCTTCGACTATTGATCTCAATGTTCGGTTTGTTGGTGCTAAAGTTGCAGTGATAGTATATTTGTTTTTTTTACTATTTTAATGTTAAATCATCATATTTATTCACTAATAATGCTCTTTGATTTAAAGATTAAGAAAAAATGATTGTAAAAGAAATAAAATAGTTACAAAATCTTGTATTAGTCTCATCAAAATATCTCCATTCCATGGATGAGCTCCGGAGGTGGCAACCATTATACTTTTTTTTTACATTATCATGGTAATTGATGCTACAAACATGCTGATGTATTTACTTTTCCTTCGTATTATTATGGTAACCGAGGGTTCAAAGAAGCACTTGTGTTTACCTATGTTCGCTTGAGCCGAGTTTTGGTCACGTGCCGAAGTCAGTGCGCGCGCGTATGAACTATCACCTCCGACAGAGTATCATCAGTGTTTTTCTTTTTATGATTGTGATAAAATAGAGGGAGAAGAGGGGGAAGTGAGGAAGAGAGAGGTACTAGGGTTTTGGTTTTGGAACGATTCTATTCCGTTTTCTCGTGTTTCTTTGATTTGCTTTTCCGGTTTTGCCGCATTCGGAGCCGGAAAGATCGGATTTATCGATTTCGACTCTGCATTTTCAGATTTCTGACCACTTCTGCATCTTTTTTCTCAAGGAAATTGATCTTTTTTTCGGCCATTGATGGGAGAAAAATGGTTTTCCTTTACATTTTTGAGCATTTTATAGCTATTTCTTGAGAAATCTGAGGTATTTTCGTCAATTGATTTATCTGGAGTACCGGTTTTTGTTGTTTCCAGACCGGTTCTCTCTATTGAGAGAACCGGATGCGTTCTCAACCATCCGTATAGTAGAAGACCCGGTTTGGGGTTTTCGGCCGGCATTTAAGGCCATTTTCCGTAGACTTCCGACGAATCTGAGATTTTTCGGACGGCATTTTCGTGAATTCCGAGATATTTGAGGGCATGAAAGAAGGCCTCTTTTCTCGTAAAGAAGTGAAAGAAAATCGTAACGCTTGATCCGGTTTTTTTGAAAGCTGGAATCTTGCCGGTTTGACCGGTTACTGACTGGCAGATCCGACGGTTGATTTCCTGTTCAGATATCGCAAGTACGCGTTGCCTTGTTAATCACCAAACCCTAGTTTTCTCTTTTCCAAGATGTGAAAAAAAAAAAAAAGAAAAAAAGAAAAAAAAGAGCAGCTTTCATGAATCTCACTAATTTCTTGTAGAGGAAGATTGGTTGGTGAGGTAGAGATTGTTGTGTTTCAATGTCATTCAAAAGCATTGTTCGGGAGCTGAGAGAGATGAGAGATGGGATTGGGAGCATGTCAAGGCGTGGGTTAGAAGGGAAGCCGTCGCATAGCCAAGCTCGGTCGCTGACTGTGGCCACTGATGGGGCTGGCTTCATTGCTGTACCGGTTCAGCAGAGCCGCTGGGCGAATCTGCCAGCAGAATTGCTCCTTGATGTGATCCGGCGGCTCGAGGAGAGTGAGACATCGTGGCCTGCGAGGAAGAACGTCGTAGCTTGCGCCTCGGTTTGCAGGTTGTGGAGAGATACTACAAAGGAGATTGTCAAGACGCCTGAGGAATGTGGGAGGCTCACCTTCCCCATTTCCCTGAAGCAGGTTCTTCTCCTTCTTCTTGTAAAATATTAAATCGTTAATCCCTAATGAAGTGAAATGGGTTTTGTGATATGGGGTTTTCTTCTATCTGTAGCCGGGGCCGCGGGACTCCCCGATACAGTGCTTTATCAGAAGGGAGCGAGCTACTTCTACCTACCGGCTGTATCTCGGTCTGAGCCCTGGTATGCAATGTTCTTCATTTACGGTGACCACTGTTTTCTTTCTTTTTTTTTTTTTTTTCCATCCGTTTTGTAAATTAAATTTCTTTTTCCATCTAAAATGTAAGTTTAGATTACTTCTTTGAATCTGTTCTTTGAAACGGTAATCAAAAGGCATATAATTGAGGGAAAAAAGGAAAAAAGAGAACGGGATTCTTTTTGAAAGGCAACGTGAAAAGAGAACGAGAATTACTGGGTTTGTGCTTCAATTTTCTATGGTATTGTCTGTCCTTAGGGTTGTGGATCTGAAATGGTTTCCAGTCTGTTGTTGGGCTGCTATCTTATTCCCCAGTTCACTGCTTAATGAGTCAGCCGAAGTGATTGGAATCCTTGCATTAAGAAAATTAAGCAGAAACAGTTTCCAAAATACAAGAAGGGACTTGAAGCCCCAGCAATTGAAATGAGGAAGATATGATCATTGGCACCCCTAACATCCCAGGCAAACGAAATGTTTGGCCCCGCAGATAAGGTGTTAATTTCCTTGAAAACATCAGAGATAGATTCTGGGATGAATCCTTCCATCTTTCTTTGCCCATTTCAGTACCGTTAAATTGGCCACTTCCCTTCTGATGTGAAGGCCTTGGAAGTGAGTGTAAAACTTAGTGGAGTAAGCTTGAAATGTTGAGTAGATCTTCATTTTACTGGCAATGGGATTTAAAGAGTAAGCTTGAAGCGTTGAGTAGATCTTCATTTTACTGGCAATGTCGTTTTTTTAGTGTTTGTTTACTCCTTGCTACGAAGTTCTGTTTTAATGAGGGTTTTCAATTTGTTCTCAAAAATAAAAATAAAAAATGAAAGAAATTTATTTCAATTTTTTAATAAATTATTTCATTCGCTTTCTCTGTGAAAAGTCAATAGCCATTGGTGAAAATCAGGAGAAGCTTATGATACGAATGAAACTGCACTTAGATCAGATGTGGTTTTTTTAGTGTTTGTTTTACTGGCAATGGGATTTAATCAGTAAGCTTGAAGCATTGAGTAGATCTTCATTTTACTGGCAATGGGGTTTTTTTAGTGTTCGTTTACTGGCAATGGGATTTAATGAGTAAGGTTGAAGTGTTGAGTAGATCTTCATTTTACTGGCAATGGGTTTTTTTTAGTGTTTGTTTACTCCTTGCTACGAAATTCTGTTTTAATGAGGGTTTTCAATTTCTTCTCAAAAATAAAAAAATAAAAAAAATGAAGGAAATTTATTTCAATTTTTTAATAAATTATTTCATTCGCTTTCTCTGTGAAAAGTTAATAGCCATTGGTGAAAATCAGGAGAAGCTTATGGGTCGTTTGGCACCGTGGATTGGAGGGGATTTGAGGGGGTTTCAAATCCCCTGGTTGTTTGGCAGCACAAAGTAACTGGGGGTTTCAAATCTCCTCTTTGAGGGGGTTTGCAATCCACGGTGAGAGCTTGGATTACACCTAAAATCATTTCAATAGTTGCAGGTGTAACATGTGTGTCACTATACACTATCATTCTTTTGGGCACATGGCCCACTAATGATGATCAGCACCATCCAAACATTTTCCATGTAAATCAGCACCGTCCAAACATTGTCCATGTTAATCAACAATTAAAAATCGTCGGTTAGTCACTCAGACATGATCTTGTGCTTGCGGCCCATTCGAGACTTGGAATTTCATCATTTTCAGGCGAAGCATATATTTCAGTGGGCTTATCACAACCATTGTGTCAAAAATTACATATCTCACTAATTAGAGATATTAAAGTTGATTTAGTAATTAAATTCAAACCCTTGTAAATATACCATGCATAGGTACTTTTGGATTAAAGTTGATTCACACTCCAGGGTGCCAAACACACTGCGAGGATTGCAAATCCAGGGGGTTCCGAATCCAGGGGGTTCCAAATCCACGCTCCCAAACAGGCCCTTATGATATGAATGAAACTGCACTTAGATCAGATGCAACTTATATGGAACTGTTGAGAATGTCTGTATTAGAGACATTTCATGTACAGGAAGATAACCTCTAATGGAATTTTGGGTAGTTGCGCTTGATGTTTGGATACTTTAATTACTTTATTATAGCAATCAGTTATTTGTTCAAATCTCCCAGTTTTTCTAAAATTTTATTATATTACTCTTACCCTCTGTCAAGGATGCTGACTGACGTAATTGAAGCTGAGTAATTTCTATATACGATTTTTTTTTTTCAATCGATGTCTTCTGATGAAAATTACTATGTTCCTGTGGCTATGGTGGGATATTGATTTCCTTCTTCACTGGAAAGAAAAAAAAATGTGTTGAAAGCTATAATATAAAATTCTAGAATGTACTTCAGGCTATTAAGTTGGATGATGCTGACAGTTTTAATGGAATTGCAGCACTGCTGGGGGAGAATGGCAAATTGCTGTTTGCTGCCAGAAAGTTTAGACGTGCTACAAGCACAGAGTTTGTGATCTCGTTGGCCTCTGATGATTTCTCCCGAGCAAGCAACACATACATCGGAAAACTTAGGCAATCTTATCTATAATTCACTCTGATGTTCTGAACATTTTCTCTGTACTTGTTTTTCCTGGTCCTCATTGTTCATGTGAAACTTGTACCAGGTCAAATTTTCTGGGCACCAAGTTCACAGTCTATGACAGCCAGGCTCCGTATTATACTGCAATTTCCTCAAATAGCCATCTGAATCGAAGAATCCATTCCAAACAGGTATCCCCAAGAGTACCTGCTGGCAACTATAACATTGCTACCATCTCATATGAGCTTAATGTCCTTCGGACAAGAGGCCCGAGGAGAATGCAATGCACCATGCATTCCATCCCTGTCTCTGCAATTCAGGAAGGTGGGACTGCCCCAACCCCGACTGGATTTCATCACTCCATTGAGGAACAATTCTCTGTTTTATCAGTGACAAAACCCAAGGACCCAGTTGTGGATTTTGGCTCTACAAGCCTCTCTGAGCCACTGCGTTCAATCCAGGGCACCCGCGAGCCACTGGTTTTGAAGAATAAAGCTCCTAGATGGCATGAGCAGTTACAGTGCTGGTGCTTAAATTTCAGAGGGCGAGTTACAGTGGCCTCCGTCAAGAACTTCCAGCTTGTGGCAGCTGTGGAGCCTTCCCACCAGGTTTCATTAGTGGAGCAGGAAAAAGTAATCCTTCAGTTTGGAAAGATAGGCAAAGATATCTTCACAATGGACTATCGTTACCCACTATCTGCATTCCAGGCATTTGCAATCTGCTTGAGCAGCTTTGATACCAAGCCAGCATGTGAATGACTGAGCTATTGCCTTGAACAGTCGCTTCTTTGGTTCCATCACTGTCACTGATGCTTTGCTTCCTCCAAAGCCGGTGCTGTAAATAAATTCTTCAATAGAAGCTCTATCTCTTCCATCTGCCTTTTGTCATCACTGAGTGTCTTAGCTGTGCAGGCATTAGTTTACATTTCGGCATGATGGCAGGGACTCAAGTTGTGTTGTAAGCTTCATATTTTGTTTATCTTTGCAGATGAAGGTAATCTGCAATCTCTCTTCCAAATATGTGGCAGTCTCTTTGCTGTATTTCATATTTGATTTTGTAGAGATACAATGGAATCATTTCTGTTGCTGAAAGAATATTATTCATTCCTTCATTTGTCTTCTTGATTTATGTGATTGAAGAGACTCAAATTGGAAAATGCAATGTGGATTCATTGTAGTACATTAGTGCACTTCTTAACATAAAGCTGCAGCATGGACAACATGTATTTCAAATAGAAGCGTTACCATCCTTCTATTCTTATTATACTGTTATATTCTATTATTATTATTATTATTATTATTATTATTATTATTATTATTGTACTGCATACATTCATTATATTTAATATTCTTGGAGAAGTGGTAGCAGATACACCAACTTTAGCCGTAGCCTTCATAGAATCATTTGCTACCTCCACCTTCCTTGGCATGGTGAGTGCTGCCATTGCCATTTGTTGCAGAAGAGGGACCCTTATTTTTGCCCTTTTCTTTCTCTGTACAGCCATAACGGCAACCATGATGCCGGGGCTTCTGAGGGTTGTCTTGATCAGACTCACTAGATTCCAGGAAAAGGCCTCTGAGGCACCTTCTTCTCACGACGGGCTCAGATGTGAGTTTTTGAACCGGGGTTATGTTGAAATCAGCCTTGTGAGTTTTGAAGGTTTCCATTCCGCGCTTTTCTTTGGTAGGTTCAGCTGGCTTGTCGGAGAGGGTCAAGTGAATCCCAGGGCTTCTTTCGTCACAGGAACTGTTTAACAGAACCGAGTTGTTGATACTCTGCACATTGTTGTTAACGCATGTGGTAATCCTTGGTGTACTGCTCCTTGGATTATTAGATCTTTCCTTTGAGCCGTCTTCCCCATCACTGGTCACTTCGGCACTGTCATCTTTGTTGAGCTTGTAGCCCCTTTGAATGTGTACTGAGCCTTCTTGAGAACCTGAACTCATGGATGCTCCTTTATTGTCACCAGCCAAGGTTACGACACTCGCTGAGCGCTCATCCCCAGGCTGCATTGGATGCTGTGCAGCCATCTTGTAGACAAATCTCGATACACCTTCCCTGATTTCCTTATGCAGGGCTTGGTGTTCCCCATTGTATATTGGAGCCCTCAAGTGCATTTCATTGTCTGTGCTCCTGCCCCTTGGGTTGGTGTGAGTCTCAATTTTGCTTGTTTTTGTAGTGGGAACTGTTGGCGGTCCATCCTTTCCATCAACAGGTGTTTGCTTCTCCAACGGCTTTGTTTTCATATCCGTCATTTCTGTTGCGGATTGAATACCCATCTCTGACTGAATTTTGGAGCTAGATGCCATTCCGAGAGGCTTACTGTCCCTCTTTTCCTTCTGTTCTTCTTCCTCTTTGGCCGTCTCTTCTGAAATTGCTTTGGGTTTCTCATTTTTGGTTGCTTCTGGCTTTGTTTCTGATTTTGGCTCCGGATGAAGATGAACAGGAACAGAAGTGGCCTCTGATGCTGGTGGATGAGCAGGGGGCTCCACAGCAACCTCAGAAGCAGGCGTAACCAGTGTCTTGGAGCCTGATACCTTTCCAAGCTGGTTTTCCCCTTCAGCTGGCTGAGAGGTTGCTTCTGATGGTGTTTTGTCCTGTGATTTGGTTTGCTGCTGGGTTGGTGGCTGCAAAGCTGGCTCAGACGAGTCTTCTGGCTTAGGGTCTTGAGAGAGTGTCTGAGATAATGCAGGTAGGGGTTGAACTACTTCGGGATACGTTGGTTTGGGTTGAGAAGTTGGCCTAGATGGTGATGGGGGCTGAGAGTCTCTCTGACGGGCTGCTGTTTGTGCCTGAGGGGCCACTCGAGATGGAGATGGTGGTTGAGAAGTCATTCGAGTGGCTGGTTGTGATTGAGAAGTAGTGTGTGGAGATGGAAGCTGAGATGCTGCTCGGGTAGGTTGAGAGCTTGGGCGAGAAGGAGATGTGGGCTGAGAGGTCCTTTGACTCACTGGTTGAGACTGAGAAGCTGCACGAGATGGAGATGTTGGCTGAGAGGTCTTTTGACTCGCTGGTTGAGGCTGAGAAGCTGCGCGAGATGGAGATGTTGGCTGGGCTGGTTGAGACTGAGCAGCTGTGCGAGATGGAGATGTTGGCTGAGAGGTCTTTTGACTCTCTGGTTGAGACTGAGCAGCCATGCGAGATGGAGATGTTGGCTGAGAGGTCTTTTGACTTGCTGGTTGAGACTGGGCAGCTGTGCGAGATGGAGATGTTGGCTGAGAGGTCTTTTGACTCTCTGGTTGAGACTGAGCAGCCATGCGAGATGGAGATGTTGGGTGAGAGGTCTTTTGACTCACTGGTTGAGACTGAGCAGCTGTGCGAGGTGGAGATGTTGGCTGAGAGGCCTTTTGACTTGCTGGTTGAGACTGAGAAGCTGTGCGAGATGGAGATGTTGGCTTGGAGGCAGTTCGAGTGGATGGTTGGGGCTGAGAAGCTGTGCGAGATGGTGATGGGGGCTGAGAGGCTGCCCGAGTTGCAGGCTGTGCCTGAGAAGCGCGAGATGGAGATGGAGGCTGAGAGGTTGTTCGAGTCACAGGTTGTGACTGAGAGGCCATGCGAGATGGAGATGGAGGCTGAGATGTCGTTCGCATTGCTGCTGGTGCCTGGGGGGGCGTGCGAGGTGGAGATAATGGTTGAGAGGCCATTCCAGTCTCTGGTTGTGACTGAGAGGCTGCAGGAGGTGGAGATGTGGGCTGAGAGGCTGTTTGAGCAGCTGTTTGTGGCTTAGTGGGCGTGCGAGGTGGAGATGGGGGCTGAGAGGCTGTTTGAGCAGCTGTTTGTGGCTTAGTGGGCGTGCGAGGTGGAGATGGGGGCTGAGAGGCTGTTTGAGCAGCTGGTTGTGGCTTAGAGGTTGTGCGAGGTGGAGATGGGGGCTGAGAGGCTTTTTGAGTAGCTGGCTGTGGCTGAGTAGCTGTGCGAGATGGGGATGGTGGTTGAGAGGCTGTCTGAGCGGTAGGCTGCAATTGAAATGCTGTGCGAGATGGAGAAGGGGGCTGAGAGGTGGTTCGAATCACTGGTAGTGACTGAGAGTCTGTGAGGGGAGATGCAGGCTGAGCTTGGGGTGGCGGAGGCCGAAATAGGAGGCGCTGGGTTGGTCGAGGCGGTTGAGATTGAGCAGGTGGAGGCTGAGGTGTAGCTAGTGGGTTGGACCAGCTGGGGAACCAGTTGCGGAATCGCTGCCTCGCTGTCTGATCCGCCATTGCTGCGGACTACAAAGATGATTTTGGATGAAAAAGGGTGAATTCGGGCTGTTTGTTTTGATTTTTTATTTTTCTTTTTGCAAGAAGAAGATGAAGAAGATTGAGGATGGATACGGAAGAGGGGCTTTGGTGAAAGGGGCTGATATAGGTATGCTGGATGACATCTTTTTTTCCCTGTGCATATAGATATGCATCTGATTCTTTGAAATTTCTGGAGTTTCGAGATAGGCATCCGTAGGCAGCGGCTGCCATCCAACCTCTACTATTCCGGCCTTTTAATGGAATCCTCTTGTGAAAAAAACTGATATTCTTTTCCTGTCTTCCTTGCTTGTCAGGTCTAGTATCCCCTTTTGTTTTATCAAAACCTCAGTCCTTGGCAATTTTCTTACCGGGAGTTGATACTCTGGCTGCCAGCGGTATGCAACTCCATATGCTAGCCCCCAGAAATTGTATATCAGGCATACATTAGCTTGTATTAAACCAACTAAAATGTGGAAAGCCTCTAAATCACATTTCCAAATTCCTTTTGTTTGAACAATCATATAACTAGTTTTTTTTGTTGTTATTGTTGTTCTTGAATCGGGACTGTTGGATATGTGTATTTTAAACTGTCCAATGAATATTATACACAGATCTGATAGTCAATCAAGCAAGCCTAATTTTTTGGTTTACGATACATCCAAATGAGGAACTACAGTTTCGGCAGTTAATTTGAATTATTTGTATTAGACGTTTGTGACTTCTGAGTAACTTATGAGTGCATGCGTATCATACATCACACTCTGGCAGGGTATGAAAGATTTTCTCTTTTCTTATAAGCCTCATCTTTTCTAAATTTGGGGACTAAATCGTGGTTTTGGAGGATTTATTTATTTGGCATGAGATCCAATCCAATCATCAGTTAGGATTACCTTTGATGGGCCATACCCCCAACCTCACAATCCTAAAACCCATTTTATTGGAGGAATTCTTGGGAAAGAATGATAGATGTCCATAGAGAAGACAATATTCCTTTGACTGCCCAAGCAAAGCTCTCTGATCCAAGGGTTAGGATTGTATAATTGGTACGAATTCTGGGATGAGCCCATCAAAGATGCATCTTACCCATTGATGTGGTTAGATTTCATTACACGTTTCCACATTGAGCGTCAGCTATTTGATACTGTTTTGAATTTATTACACTGATAATAATATAAGCAAGCAAATTTAACAAATTCATTTCATTTGCTAAGATGAAAATTGCGATTGAATTATTCCCAACAATGGCAATCTAAGTGCCAGGGCCTGTCAACAGGCTGGGCTTCTAGTTGGCTTTGGCCAGGATTCTCAACTGTTCAAGCTGGACCTCTATTCAAAATTTTATTGACAGCCCTACTCAGTGCTCTTGCAGATCTTTGGAACATTGATGGAATAAAAGGGTGTGGCAACTCTTCCACCGTGTATTTATCTCTGTCCATCCAAATCAAAATAATGAATCATTTGGATGATGGGGCAGAAGCTGAAAGCAAAGCTGATGGTTAGAGTACTATCAGATGGTTAGAGCCATTCTGGTAACGTGAATTTGACTGCATCCTCTACAACCTATGTACAAAAAGGCTTTTTCTACAACTCTGCTTGTGTGGCTTGCTGTGGAATGCGTACAGAATCCAACCTGTCTGAAGGGCTGTCCCACCAAGAAAGTGGGATGTCCCAAAAATAAGGCCGATCCAACTATCACTTGCGCGCTGAAGTTTTTGGGAGCATCCCGTGGCACACCTAATGATCACCAGGTTATGATAATTGCAGGACTGGCAGCAGCGGTTACTGATTTTTGGTATACAACAAAAAGTACTTGTATCTAGTATAGGATATGTTACTACCTTTTGGATTGGACCCAAATAATTTTCGCAAAACATTTGGATTGAGTAGACCTGATTGTTGGGGCATCCAATCCAATCCTAGGACTCACTTGATGAGCAGGTTGGATGGCAAAGATGATTCAGGTGGTTGGAGTGGGCTCTATTTTTTTGGACATTTAAAGGCTGCGTTGAACTCTTCTTTTTTTTTTTTTTTTGGCTTTCTTCTGATAATATGAATGCTTATGGAAAGTGAGTGGTCTATTTTCTGGAAATATCCGATCTCAGGTGGAGCATTTCTGATGTGCATTTTTGGAAGAGCTGGAATTATGGGCAGGATATCTCTGAAGAAAACACCCCAACATTGGCGGACCAGGATATTCCAGTCATGGTTGGTCCATCCATCCATCAATCCATTGGCATGTCCAAGAAATCATGGGACCCACTGTTACCATAAACAGAAAACTCTGTGATTCCTCCACCGATTAAACAAACAATGTCTTTTCACCCTTTCCCTTCCCTCTTTTAATTAAACGTAGCCGGACCTCATCTTCCACTTTAAAATAGTGGTGCATAGAGTTTCGAGTCATACAGTACAAGTCTTGCATAACTTTTGAGTTGCAAGGAACGACTTAGGACTTGATGTGGATGAGATCCACCCTGTCCATCAAGTTTCCAAGGGCCTAAAAATCAAGCAGGTGGGCTATTGCACGGGAAACCAGTTGAGATCGTCCATTGTAATCGTCTAAATTGTATGCCATCCAATCCACTCCTATGAGATGCCACACCAGGATGAAACGGATTTCCCAAAAATCAGGACATTCCGAGACTCATGTGGGTTACATCATGTGAATTTATACATGATTCCATGGTAAGATCCACCTGCCTTGGATTGGACATATTTGTATTATCCATGGTGAAAATGTCCCACACACCAGATGGACGAGGTGGATCTAATTCATGTTAGTGCTTATATCCTAATCACATACATAGGGATTTATTAGATCGAGGTCATCTTCAATGACCCAATGAGGGATGCCCGTTATACTTACAGATTGAAGTGTCAACCCTATGATTATTCAAAGGTTAAAAAGATTGTCCATATTCCAAAGGAAGAGAGAAATAATTCAAAGGCTAAAATATTCCAATATAAAGGGTTTTTTTTTAAAAAAAATTTTAATTTTTTTTTTTTTTTACACTTGTTAATTGTAATCAACTTGTTGATCAATCATCCTAGTCTCTTAGATTGTGCCTATGGGAGTTCGTGCTCTTATTGCAGGTCCCCCACCTGGAGAAGGGAGGGTTGCATTGGTGGATAGATTGAGAAGGATGTTGCTGATAGAATTCAAGCAGAGTGAAAGAAATGGAGATGTTTCTCAAGTTTTATGTGATTGTGGTGTACCATTAAAACTAAAAGTGAAATTTAAATAGGATACCTAAAAGATTAGCAATGCTTCATGCGATATAAGATATTCATAAGATGAATGTAACTAAAAGGAAGATGTTGAGATGGATGAATGGCAAAACAAATGTAGAATTAGAAATAAATGCAGAACTTAGGAATGGTGATCGGTCACATGGCAACGGAGAATAACAACTGTGCCAGTTGGGAGTGAGTTGGGGCAAGGGAAAGGCCCAAAGGGAGGGACGTGTGGAGGTAGTAAGAAAGACTAGATGACCTATAGTCAACTAAAATTTTAGCCCTTGATAAAGTGGAATGGCAGAACAGGATTCATGCAGCTGACGCCAATTAATTTCATTTAAGGTTTAGATGATGGAAGTTATATATATATCTTTTAGCATATCCACAATTGAACATAAGGCCCACCATATAAACAGCTCAGGTCATTCACATATAAAGTTCCCAGCTGTCCTACTGCATTATGTGGGGATGTACTTTAGCCAACCTGTAAGTTATAGGGGTCTGATGCATCAAAGCATTAATTGTCTCACTGCATCCATTTTATAAATGAGGCCCATAATTTCATTCATCTAAGACCATTGATACAATGGGTCCCATAGTGGGGAGCATGCACTAAAAACATTGCAGATTGAATGATCCTATCAAACCAATCTATGCCAGTCATATAGCAATTTTCGTCTCTTTTTCCTAACCATTTGTTTTGGCTCTACTGATCCAAGGGTCAAATGACTGATCTGGGGGATTATTAATTTTATTTTATTTTATATATATTTATTTTATTATTTATTATTTTTTTAATTTTTTGAAAAGCATTATGCATTCATCACCCAAAGCAAAGGGCTCAATTAAAAATAATCTTGATAACCAACAATCATCATCTCTAACCATGATTGCGATGAACAAAAATGATACAAACACACTAATAAGCGTCAGCCAAACAGCAGAACTGAGAGTCTTAACAGCATCTTAGTAATAGCTTTGCAGACACATGCACCTCTACGTGCATCAGATGGGCTCCATATGTCAATGACAAAAAATTCAGAATATACAGTGGGGCCCACAGGAAGCATGAGATGGAAAAACACGTCCAGTTGGCATGTCGAGTGGCAAGCAGATGCTTGTGTGTGCATAAACCTGCTTAGCAAAACATGTTCTTCTTCTATGTTTCAGGGGCCACAGTGTCTGGAATGGTGTGATTCTGATAGTGATTGGGTAGGTAGAAGATAACTTCCAACTATACCTCTTCTGGAAGTGGGAGTGCAGGAAGAAAGGAATGATTTTCTCTCTTTATCTGAATGGGCATCTCAAATTACTCAAATTCCTTGTAAAGGTGAAAGCTTCTTCTTATCAGAGCATCATTTAAGCTTTCTTCATGCAATCCAATATATAGCTTAAAGGTTGGAGATTCCAAATCATCAAAAGTCTCTCCAAATGCTCCCACCGCAAGTCATCATATTCTCCTAATGCTTTTTGCTCATCCTAACTAATTATATACAAAGACCACAAACAGTTAATATAATCAAGTTAAGCACCCATTGATACCTTCTCCTTCCTCTCTCCCACAAGAAAAGTACCTGCCAATGTACCACCCTCCGAAAATTTAAAAAAATAAATAATAATAATAATAATAATAAAATTACTATCATATACCTCAAGAATGCTCCCTCCCTCACTTCCATTGCCATCAGATCAACAGGTTCATATAATTACAATCACCCCTCTACAAGAGCTGTAGAGCCGTTGCCATCGGATCAACAGGTTCATATAATCGCTATCACCCCACTGCAAGAGCTGCAGATCTGTTCCAACTCCGCTCTTGAGGTATATTTTCATTTCTGACAATGGTTCATTTATTTCAACCATGATCCCACCCACTTCCCTCCCTCCCTGGCACTCTCTTTCTTTTTTCTTATAGGTAAGCTGGGCTTGAACCTTCAACTGCAACTTTCATTTTCCATCTTCAGTATGCTACATGAATTACAACCATGTGAACCAATGATCTCCACCATATCATGAACTGCAGTAACATGGGAAGTGGTCTCAAAAACTGTAGTAACACTCCATACAGGACTTACTAACCAAAGTGAATTTCAATAGAGCTCAAAGATCAGCACGAGATTTCACTGTTTCACCTAGGATTTTCAGCTTTCACCTTTCCATATTTGATCCTCCTCTGGCTGCCTTATTGAGGCCCTGGTGTTATATATGAAAATCGATTTGCATCTACGTACAAGCATGTAAGTTTCAAGACTAGAAACTCATACTAAACATGAAAAGGGCCAAATTGACTTGAATCTCAAACAGTCAATTTGAGTTTTTCAAGTCCGAAAAACACATATATTGCTACTATGATGGGCAGATTAGGATCGATCCTGCATTCCTGATGTTGCATAGCTCCAACTTCCGAGTTTTCAAGCAGTCCAGTAGAAATTTCCAACTACAAAATGGAGAATTTGACTTGTTCAAGTACTCTGGTGGGACTTTTTGGAGTTCTTGAAGGAATTTCCTTGCATTCTATAGAAAACCAGTTGCTCTAACAGAGGCAAGGCAGTCTGAGTTAACGAATTTAAATGCACTCAAGTTTCATAAACTCTCTAACCACGAGACTGATGGATCCATAGAAGTGTGTTCCAGTATGTTTAGTCTATTCAGAAAATGAAGAAGCCCAAATTGCATTCTGGATGGGCAGTGATGTCTCCATAAACATGTTTTCATCTCCTTTTGATAGGCCAGAAATGCAAGGAGTTACTCGAGCCATTCCTGCACTCAAGCATGCAATTCTACAGCACCCCCATATGAAGAAAACCATTTTCAGATCCAAAGCGTTTTCACGTTCCGAATGTATTTTATCTGCTCCTAAAGAACATAAAGGACTTGAGAATACAACTGTTGCAGAAGTTCTAAAAACAAAAGGAGAGTGTGCGGATCGGTCATTGCTCTGGTGTCGCATTGATGATACTGTTTATGATGCCGTGAAACATGTAGGTATTCTTTTGAGCTTGGAATATACATACTCAAACACATAAATTTGATTTGTATACAACAACTTAGGTTTCGCCTCTCACACATTAAAAGGTTCAAACTGCAGATGACACAAAACAATGTTGGATCTTTGGTGGTTTTAAAGCCAGGGGAGCAAAAACTGATTGCAGGAATCCTTACTGAAAGAGGTAATTGCAATCAATGTTTTCCACTAGGCCCAGGTGTTAACTAAAATTTCTCATTTAGAGTCGAAATCGCACTATTCCATTTGAATCACATGGAAACAAATCATGACTCTCAAGAATCCTGCTTCATAAACATCATACATGAATTGTAAGATTCACACAAAAATGGAATTGTGCATAATTTACAATTCTTAATGCTTTGCTGGTTAGTTTTATCTTATAGTTATAAAGGGTAATGATTGGAATTGTGAGTAATGTACCAAGTGGTCGTTTGGATTAGGGACATTTGGATTACCAGGAATCTCAATCTCCAAAATTGAAGTGCGATTTTTATATTTGGGGGCTGCTGGACATTGGAATACACCAATTTCAAATGCCTGCTGGGCATATCAATACCTCAAAATGGGGGTGGGGGGTGTCACAATGTCCTAAAAAATTCAAGGACTTTTGGATTTTCACTAGAAATTACCCTCTCGAGGGATGGGCAATCAAAGGTGGAAAACACGTGATGCTTACTCCCATTTGACCAAAGTGATTTTTTGAGAGAGAGATAGGCAATCAAAGGTGGGACCCACATGATGGAGGGTCTAAATAAAAGATGGCACCCTCTGTAGTATGGTCAATATGTCATTCATTTCTAGAAATTGATTGGACAGCTAGAATCACCCGTAGAAAGTTATTCTGAGAGGGCTGGGCAATCAAAGCTAGGACCAAAAAATTATGGATAGTCCAGATTGATGATCGGACCATTTGTAGCATGATCAACATGGACTACCCATTTCCCTGTGCACTTATTAGACGGTTACTATCATCCAACCAAAGTGACTTTTTTGATAGGGATGGCCAATTAAGAGTGGGGTCCACATGATGGATGGTCTAGACCCACGATCAGATAATTTGTAGTATGATTAATATGACTTTTCATTTCCAAGAATTGATTGGAAGATTAGGATCATCCAACCAAATTGAGCTTTTGAGAGGGATGGGGAACCTGGGGCAAGGCCCACATGATGGATGGTCCATATCAATGGGCGCACTGTTTGTAGTATGATTGATATTGACTGTCCATTTCCCCAGCCATCGAGGATCATTAGACGGAAGTGATTTGTTAAGGGGGGTGGGCAACCAAGTGTGGTACCCACATGATGGAGATGGTCTAGATAATGAGTAGACTGTTTTATAGAATGATCAATCCCACCCCTAATTTTGAACTTGTAATTGAACCAAACATCGGTATTCAAATTCTAGGAATTACGATCACCTGCTCCAAAAATGTTATCCAAACACAAGGGTGATAATTCCAAGAAATTACAATACTTGGGATTGAAATATCTAGGTCATTTGAATGCCCCCATCCAAACGGCCCTAAGGTTCACATTTCCCATGTTTGTTTAATCTAGATACTCTTTATGGTTCATTACTACATGAAAACACCATGGGATGTTGTAAGTTGACCAAACTATGACGTGAAAGGTTGGATCTAGCTCATTTGCCACATCTTATTTCACAATACTTTAAGAACACATTATCATTATTATCATTATCATTATTATTATTATTATTATTATTATTATTAACTAAGTAACAAAATTTAAGAACTTAAGATTTGTGACCTGATTTTATAATTCAATCAAGTTGTCCCTCTTACAATCTTACACTCTGATACTATTTTCAGAAAATTTGTTATATCTTCAAAAATGAATCCTCAATTTCTGTACAAATACTTACATGGACAACATCAAGCAATCCAAATTTTGCTTTCTGCTGCAAATTTCTTTAACCAGTTGTGGGTCACAGAGTACAGAAAACACAGAGGAAACTGAAAATCCAAGTGTGTGTTTGAAATGGTTGTACTGAATGCCAATGCAGACTACCTAAGGAAGATAGTAGTGCAGGGAAGATCCTCCAAAACTACTAGAGTTGGAGAAATTATGACTGATGAGGTTGATTCTTCTCGCAATCACTTCCATAAGAGTCAATTTTTCCCTTTCTCATTCTGCTATAATGCTTTCAAGTTGTCTTTCACAGAACAAGCTCATCACAGTGACCTCCGATACAAACATTATGCGAGCGATGCAATTGATGACAGGTAAATTAAATGGCATGTTGACAGCTGAGTTTTGGATTTGACAATTTTGGTTGCTGTTAAGTGCTCGAAATGCACATGAGGGTATCAATGACAGTATTTGGTATTTGCAGACAAACACATTCGGCATGTGCCAGTAATAGATGCAAAAGTGGTGGGATTGATCTCGATTGTGGATGTCGTTAGAGCAGTGGTAGAGCAGCAGGGTATGGAGGTGAAGCATTTGAGTGAGTTCATCAGAGGGGATTATTACTAGTTAATGCAAAATTACTTCTTTGAGTATTGTATGAGGTGCTTTAAAGCTTAAATGTGTTTCACATCTTTGCTTGAAGATAGTGAAGAGACAAGTACAAAATCAACTATCTATCCAAGAGCCCCATAAATGCACATTGGAAAATTTGTGTTGGACACTCAGCAATTACGAATGTTGTACCAAGGAGGCTGAATTGCACTTGGACACTGCACTCATTTACGATAACCTTGTCCAAAAAAATTGAAAATTATGCTGTCCAAGGAGGGGAGACTTTGAATGCAGCTACCCAAGAAAAGGTTATCCAAAAAAAGGAAGAAGTGAAAAAAAGAAGAAGAAGAAGAAAAAGTTCTCTGCTCCACATCCTCAATTGCAACCAATAGCTAACACTACGTGGACTGGATTTCAAGAGAGTGCATGTTCACAATTTAGAACCGACGTTCACATTTTAGAACCGACTTATTACGGGGTTCAAGTTTCGCACACATCTGCTGTATTGGTATATGTCCCACAGCTCATCTCTTCAATATATACTCTTCTTCTTCTTCTTCTTCTTTGGAGAAGCTCTTCAATATATGCTCATGCAGCCCTCTTCCAGGAAAAGGTTGTCAAAGAGGTGTCATCCAAATGCAAAACAGAATCATCCATGGACAACCCTGCTCATGTGTCCAAACGCATACATGGATGTAAATGTCTAGGAATTAAATCCTGGACGTGGACATCCTTGTCTTTAGTGATTTATCCACTCATCCAAATGGCACCTAAAGTACACTGAAGGAAACGTATAAAACTAACTAATTTACTACATTAATAAAAACTCAGTATCTCAGTTTTGTAAGTGACATCTATGATGCAAAAGGCATACTGGATAATTGCAAATAATACAAAACCGGTGGAGCTAAAGGTGGATTTAATGAAGTCATAGTGGTAGAAGGGATGTCTAACAAAGAAGAATCCATGCATGTGTACGTAGGAACTAGAACGTGTCAGCAGGCACGTATGTATTGCATGCTCTAGAAATACACTGCTTGCAGATTCCCCTTTATGGGAAGCACAAAATAGTCGCAGTAAGGTGTAGCATGGGATGAGAACATGTTGGCATGTGATAAGTAAAGCACATAAATCTAAGATAAGTAAGGAACCCTTTTTTCCAAAAAATCCCTCGTGGAGACATTCGAATTAGGAGACATTGCCCTAGTGACTTTTACAAAAAGCACAAAGTGATACTCCCCAAATCCCATACTAGCCAAAACTGTATTACCCAAGGAATTGCTGTCAGACCTCTACTCAAGAAAACCCACCAGAAGGGGGTTCCCAATCCACCACCCTATTTTCCACCTGAAACTAAACAGTGTCAGATTGATATCATATCTAATAAGGAGATAGAATGATCAAACCAAATTAATAAAACAAGCATATATTACTATGAACGCATAATGTGAATATCGGAATATTTGGAAAAGGATCTTTGTATGTAAAATCCATGAGGATATATGACTTTGCCAGGGATCAGTTCCAGATAAGTATATATAAACCCACCCAACTCCTGGAAAAAGAAAAAAAAGAGAGGGATGTGCTGCATGAAGACCAAACTTCCTGAAAGAGTTTAGGCTGCATTTGGATGCACAGTCGAATTGAATTGCAAACATACATGTTAATCAATAACAAATGTAAAAATGAGAGAAAACATAAATAGAGATGAAGTTTCTGAGTATTCATAATGATGAAGCAGCCCTCAAATTGCAATAACTTCCATTTCAACTCCAACTTTGAAGTAACGTAATTGAAGTTTGGAGCCTACATCCCTCAATACGAATGCTAACAAAGTAAGGGAATTACACATGTATGGCTTTTTTATTTTATTTTATTTTATTTTTAAAGTATTATAATTATAATAGCCCAGTTTATTAGACCACTTAATGCAATTCAATTCAACGGGGCATCGAAATAATTCCAATTGGTAAAAGGCAACGTATATGATTACCTTCAAGTTGTGGAAACTATCCCCGGTTCGAATCGAAATCTTGGTTGGGGTATAGCTCTCATCGAGTATGAAATCAACATAGAGTGAAAGCAACTTAAAAAAAAGAAAGAAAAAAGGTTCCAACTCACCAAAGATATAATAGAAAACAAAAGAGAGCGAAGAGAAAAAGAAATGTACCTGAAGCTTGACTTTTTTCCGGAACTGGATGTAGATAAGGTGGGGCTGGGCAGCATCTGACCCGAAACAAGGCAAAGAAACGGTGAGATTGCAAGTATACAATCATCGCGGAAGAAATGGACGCCATAGCCGGGCTTGCAAGAGCCGACGCTCCAAACAACCTTCTTTCCCATCTCCCTACGCCATCTGATTTTTCCCTCTCTCTCTCTCTCTCTCAACATAAGAGCAATGGAAGGTTTTGGTACAAATCACATGAACCCTCGTCGGTAATGTGGGCCGCTGGAAAAGCTCTATAGGCCCATGATAATGTGTGTTTTGGGCGGGTATTGGGTAATATCCCGCCGAACCTAGCTAGAGACAGACGATCCTGTCCGGGACTCTGTAGGGGCCACCATGATGTATTTATTTTATCCACGCCATCCATCAATATTGAAAAATCAATTTACGTGATCAGTCCAAAACTGTAGCAGATATAATGCTCAAGTGGACCATACTACAAAAACAGTGGGGATTGAATGTCTACCATTGAAAACCTCTTGGGGGACTCAGAAGTTTTGGATCAAGTTGATATTTATGTTTTCCCTTCGTCCAGGTCTACTTGACCTTATGAACAGGTTGAATGGCAAATAAACATCACGGTGGTCCCTAGGAATGTTTCAACGCTGTGGGAGTCATTGTCACTACTTCTTCCTATGGTGTTGCCCACTTGAGCCTTCCATCTTCCTTGATTTTCGGGTTATGTACTAAAATGATCTTTAAAAATGGATGAACGGCTTGGATAAAACACACATATCACAATAGTCCCCATAGAGCCCCAAACAGACCCTCCATCTATTTATTTACAGCTCAAATTAAGGCATTTGCCAAAGAATGAGGTGGATGGGAATCTCAGGTAGACTACACCAAATGAAATAGCGGTAATTGAATGCCCACTATTAAAATTCTCTTGCAATCCAACAAGTTGATTAAGTCACATGGACACAGATAAAGGGGAAATTAAAATTTATTTTATTTTATTTTATTTTTAAAACACAAATATCACTTGATCCAAAAAGTATCCAAAATTCTTGCAGTACCCAAACAGTTTTTAATGGTGGGTCGTCAAGTACTATCGTTATCAGACGTGAATTACATTGGGGGTGGGGGTAAAGTATCTTGCGTGAGTTCAGCTTCACCCTCCGGCCGTAGTAAACTCCTTCACCTGATCTGACATCCTCCAGTTCTCCGCTTGCCATTTAAGGCAGCCCAAGCCATAGTGCATGTGCGGCCCTACCATAATGTAACTGTCCTGTCGGCCCTACCATAATATATATGTTTTATCCATGCCGTTCATTGTTTATTTATTTATTTTTTCAAATAATTTTAGGGCATGAGCCCAAAAATGAGACATACAAATCTGATATAGATCACGCCACAAGAAATAAGCTATTGAACGCCTACCATTAAAAACTTCATGGGGTCACAAAAGTTTTGGATGAAGCTGATATTTGTGTTTTCCCTTCATCAAGGTCCGTGTGACCCAATTAACAGGTTGAATGGCAAATAAACATTACCATAGGTCTTAGGATGTTTCTATGATCACTATTTTTTCCTGTGGTGTGGTCCATTAACAGTTGGATTTGTCTTATTTCATGAGTTTATGTCATAAAATGATTTCTGAAAAAAATAATAGATGGACAAGGTGGATAAAACACATGTATATGATGGGCTCACGGAGTACTGTACAGTAGTCACCTTACTACTCGCAACGTCAGTGGGCAATTCAGGTCCATTGTTTCTTGTGGTGTGGTCCACTTTTGATTTGGATCTACCGTTGGTTTTTTTTTTTTTTTTTTTTTAAATTTTTTTGGGTGTTTTAGCTTGTGCTCCAAAATAAGTTAGCAAAATGAATAAAACATATACATCAAAGTTGTCACGCCCAAAATACAGGTGTAGACTGTGCACCATCAAACTTGAGTTTCGGTTCGTAATTCGTACACTGTGTACACAACACTGTCAACTCTATATGTTAATAAGAGGCAATAAAATATGTTCATTCTAAATCTCATAAAAATCCAATTATTGACATCCACATACGTTGGTTTATGAGAATGTTTCAACAAATAGAAACCACTCCAACCCTAATCAATAAATTTCAACAAACAAAACTCAAGTGGAAACTTACTCAAGCCTATTAAATAAACAATTGTAACCATTCTAGCACTTACATTTTAAAATCCAATGCCATCATGCAACTTAATTTGACCAAAATAATCATATTGAAAGAAACTTAAAAATGACAATAATCAAGGATGGTCCACTCCAGCTCGTTCCTCTTCTGTAAGTTACGACCATGTCTCACGTGGGTCGTATTAAGGTTCCAAAGTATACAAAGATGAATCAAGCAAAATACTCTAATCGCACAATCAAGTCTAATCACAAACATTTTGAATTTAATGTGAAAAATCCTTCGCGGGAAAAAAAAATCATGGCACAAAGCAACAATAATGTACTATAAAAGTAAAAAATTATAAGAGAGAGAGATTACCTGATTCAAACAAGTCTCAAAATACCGCAAGCTATTCTTTTGAAACCTTAGAATGAATTAGAAAGCTCTCTCATACCTCAAGTCCTGATTACATCTATATATATAACATATACATGAATCACAATCAAAATCGGAAACAAATTCCACACTTATTTAATTCTGCGCATGCACTCGATAACACCTTCGATGACACTTCGATAGACTGTCGATGGCATCGTATATCCTCGATGTCATCAAGGTGAACAGAAAACGTTCCAGTGACTAAATATGGAAATTTCAGATTTTTTTCAATGGCATCTTCGATGAGACTTTAATGGCATCGATGACTTGTTGATGGCATCAAACCCCTTCGATGGCATCGAGCAGGATACCACAAAAATATCCAGAAACCAACATGAGATTTCTGAATTTTCTCGATGGCATCGAACTACTGCCGATGAAATTGAATGGTCTACCAATGACATCAACAAACCTGTTGTTGAAAGATTTGAGACATCAACAACATTTGGAATACATTCAAATGTGATAACACCACTTGGAATCTGATTTTCTGGACGAGAGAAGAATAGAAGCCAGCCCGAGAGTCCCCTCTCCAAGCAAATTTGGATTTGTTAAGGCGCTGTTTGGACTTATAGTAAGTCTCTTACCGGTGCTATTGAGGGAGGAAATTCACCTGCAAGCAAAATGCCAGGAAACTCATAGGGCTGGGGTGAGAAGTTACTTAATTGAAAATCATTTTCAAGTAAAAGTCACAACTTGAAAACTTGCAGGCATCCAAACACAACCCACAAGTTAAAAAGATGAATTCCATCGAACTTGCAAAGTAATGGAGTAAAGGTCGAGTAGAAAAAGGAAAGACGGGACAAAGGCATGAGAGAGGCAAAACCATCTTTCCCCATCCATAAAAGAGAAGAGAGGGTATCTTTACATCAACACCTCCCCATCCATAATCAAGGGAAAGGAAAGGCTGTCAATAACCCAAAAGAGGTAAGGAAGGTGGAGAGAAGGTGCCATAAAGCAGGGATGAGCCTTCGAAATTACACGGCAAAAACATCTCTACAAACGAATATCAGTTCCAATCCTACAAAGATAGCCACAACAGTCCTAACCGTCTGTATTATAGTCTCTATGGGTCACTTTCTACACGGGGGAGAGAAAGGCAGTAGGCAGGCCACGCTGTGTCTGTTGCTGATCAGGTCACCACCTAGATAGCAACCATTGGGCCCTGCCAATTTGCAACCAACTTTCCTCTCACAAAATTTAAATTTTCCTCCAACAATACATCACACTCTCCTTTATGGCTCGCTACCGGTTAGGTATCTGTGGTCCTCTCTTGTCTCTCCTCCTGTCCTGTTAATGGGTATGCTCGGCAGCAACCCCCACTGAAAAAACTCATTAGTCTCACTGCCACCTACCCGTAGATTACAGGTCTGCGGGTCTAGGCTTGTCTTGGCCCAGTATGCTATTCAACTGATCAATGTCATTTGGAAGATCTATCTTTAACAGATTGATGTCATTTCCACTTACAGGGTTGTCAATTATGAATATTTGTGTGAACACACTCCAATCTGCCCACTGGCCTTGGCCTGATTCTTGTGCAGGACTAAGTCCAGGCGCAGGTGCAGCCCCAGGCTAATTGGTTATTACTGGTGAAACCCAAGCCCAACCTTCTGTAGAGACCTATACGTTGGAGTGTTAAAGTCAAGTCCCTTGATATACATTGATACCCCATGGGAGCGTTGGAGTGTTAAAGTCAAGTCCCTTGATATACATTGATACACCATGCTCTGATGGCTTGAGCAGCTTTTAGAGAAACTGGTTGTTTGACATGGTTTCAGAGCGGAAGATCAAGTGTTTGAATCGTGACGGCAGCAAATATGCCCGAGTTAATATATTCTCCCACAAACTAACAGACAGGAAGATGAAGGAGAAGGACAAAGGGAATGCCCAGGAGACCATCACTAAAACAACTTAATATCTGTTACAGAAACCAACTCATGATCCTGAATCTCTCAATTCTCACATTCCTCCCTTGCTTATATACAAAAGAAACAACTAATTTGATCTCTTATGATTTGGCTAAAACAGCTAGAATCCAAACCACTGAAGATTTATCTAACAAAAACCCGAATTTTATTTCAATCAGAACTCGGATGGCAAACCTCTACAATGCATTTGTGGAATCCAGAAATGTCTTCCATTTAGATTATCTATTAACCAAATACTCCAAACTAATTTGGATACTTTCTGAAAGCAACTGTCTAAACTTGGTGAAGTTTCTCAACAAAGGGAGTATTTGCACCATAATGGAAGAAGGTTGAGATCATTCTGGTTCTTCTAATACAGCGTGGACTTAGTGTTATACAATGCACAAACAAGTAAGATTCATGGTTAATATGTATTTCTTGTTATTATTACTAGAATACAAGTATGGATACACATATACATGTACTTAGAAAAGAATCAGCCTCTCTCCTGCAACTGGGAATCGCTCCAACAAGAACTGAATATATATCTAGGATCACATCTCTGTCTTGAGATTGTTAGCTTCAAGGTTGCCTGCAAAGATAAATGAGGCTGAATCTTAGATTTCCTATCAATGTATTACCATTGTCATCACTACTACAATAAAAAAATGTTAAATGGAAAAATCGTATAAACTTTTGAGGCTGATTAAGGGGCAAGAGATTCAGTTCCTCTGGTAAGTACATTGGTGAAATTTTGAAGCTTGGGTCCTTGGCCCCAATGCTTGCCTAAGCCAGGACACCATCTATTCTTCTTCTTCTTGCTTTTTTTTTTTTTCCTTGAAAGATCTAGGACGCCATCTATTCAAATGCCGATTTCCTCATGAATGGACCAAAATTTTCCTTGTGAATACCTATCCTACCTTTCTCTCTCTTTTATTCTTTATGAGAAGCATGTAGCATCATGAAGACATTTTAAAAGAATAGTTATTGCATATGGGGGTTTCAATTCACTCGAAAAAGAAAATGGTGATGATCCGACCACTTGCTAGATGATACTGGGAAAGGTTGAAAAGCGTCTTAAGAATGATTATACTACGAATTTTATAACAGCTAGGATGCTTTCTTTCTTTCCAACACCCCCTCTGCCACCCCCTCACCCCTGTCTTCCACCTCTTCACATGCTTTTATGTTCATCTCTAATGAATTTATCTTTAAACAGAAGCATAGGATCATATCATGAAATTTACCATTAAATTGTTGAGATGGAAAGGCAGATTGTCTTCCTTGATGGAACTCTGCATTGTAAAGAGTTTGCAGATCAATGTCCCAAGTTGAAGAAGATCCATGGGCCTGTAATGTAATGTAATGTAATGTCAGTGGAGGAGAAACAAATGCAAAATGAACAGTTTACTTCAGTCATATAATTCGCTATCTAATACATGATTTTAATGAAAAAAGGAAAATCCTTCAAGGGTAGATGAAATACATGAAAGTAAGAGTCCATGAATGTATCGGGCAAAGATACAGGAGCGCTAGTAGTTCTGCGGAGTGACATATCAGGAGGATTTATCGACATATCCAATCCACAACATGCAACAGCTTGCTGCACTGGGTTAAACTGAAGGTATGATGGATTTGCCAGTTCTGTTGACATTCCAACTGCTGGCAAGCTTCCACTGCAACCCGGGAACATCTGTACAAAAAGTATTAGGAGTTATTTAAATTCACCTCCACTAATAATAGCTTCGAAAAGAGGAAGAGGAAGAAGAAGCAGGCAGTGAAGAATTACAGTTTGATCACTGAGGTGAATATGTCATGTGATTTTCAAAAGGGCCCAGTAATGTAAATTCCTAGTCTATGTTTTTTGGTAAGACATCAAAGAAGCTTTGCTTTCTTCTTCTTCTTTTTCTTCTTCGTTTTTTCTTTCGTTCTTTCTTTCTTTTTTCTTACTTTCCCTTTCTTTTCTTTCGTTTCCTTTTATCCTACCATCTCTTAGAAAGAAACTTTTCAAAATGGGTTGTGCTTTCAATACCTCTTTTGTGAAGAAGTTGTCAATGTTGAAGTCAAGCCTTGGATTCACAGCGGCAAGTTTCATGGACAAGAACTGGTTGTAAAAGTTCCAAAGCAGATATTCTTAGAAAACGCACTAGAAGAAGAATAAGATGATGACCAAAAAGAAAAAAGAAAAAGGAAGAAGGAAAGATTAGTAATTGATTTAATACCTCTACTTGTCTCTGAAGAGATTGAACATAGTTGATAATTTCATCGAGCATTCCAGCCTTTCCTGTGATCTTGTTGCATCCAGGGACTAAATCCTGGAGATATTTCATCCTTTCGCTGATTTTCTCCCTTCTCACCTGCATCAAGAGCCAAAATCACTCAAAATCCGTATACATATCACTGAAAGATGTATAATTGGAATGAGGGAACTTAAGTAATCCAACTTACTCTCTCTGCCAAGCTATGACTGTCGGTGGCCTGGCCTCGGCGTGCCCGAACATGGATGTAGTCAGGCTTCTGAACCTCAGAGACCTTAGAATTCTCTTTCGACGTCTCAGCAGAAGTTTCTCCATTGTTGTTATTGTTGTTGTTGTTGTTGTTGTCGTTCTGTTCTGTGGCCTTGGACACCCCCTCATTTTCATCTACTTTGTTTCTCTTGTCTCTTGTATCTTCACTAAAATTAGCCTGCGGAGCCACAATACATGAATTCTTCTTGTGATATTCCTCTACATTAAACAATTCAATCTACATTTTTTAAAGAAATAATTCCAGTGCATTGAATTTTAATTTCCTTTGGCTGAAATTTTAGAAAAATAAAAAAATTTATGACAAAGAAGATCACGTAGAAAAAAATAAAAATCAAAAGGCAGAGAGAAACAGAGTAATTCAAATTGAAAAACATACCTTTGGGCTGTGCCCCTTATTATCGGCTTTCCGCTTCTTGAAGCTCTCTTTCCCAACAGGAGAGGCCATCTTCTCCCGCGTAAAGGAATTTCCCGGTTTCTCATCAGTCGCTACAACATCTGCCTGAACATTCCCGGCGACCACAGGCGGGCAGCTGGACGTCCTGGAGAGGGAAAAGTCGAGTCCGCGGGAAGCAGAGAATCCAGCGGTGGCGAATTGGGCGGGAGGGACAGGGAGCGGGCACTTGGCGAAATCAGGCCAACCATTTTCAAGAGAGGCGACGGTCTTAGAGGAGAGTGGAGAGAAGTCTTGGAATGAAGTTTGAGAAGGGAAAGACTCGAGGGGTTGTTGGGTGTTAGGGAGATTCAAGGAGTTGAGATGTGAGTCGGCTAGGAAGTAGCTCTGCTGCTGGGATTGATGTTGCTGCCATTTTAGATGATTTCTCTGCTTTTCTAAGACTGTGAAGTCTGTGCTGTTTCCAGCTTCATTCTCTTGCTTTTGAAGACAGTGTAGCATTTCTGGTAGTTCTTTGTTAACTTCTCACCCACAGCACAGAGAGAGAGAGAGAGAGAGAGAGAGAGATGGTTTTTGTTTAGGAAAGGTGAGAGAATTTCATGCCAGAGGTGTGTACCTCGTTTGATGAGGAAGAGGAGAAGAAGCAGGGGCACGCCAGATGGCTGCCAGTGGTTGCTATCGTACGCTTTGGGCGAATCAAATCACCTAACCACTCTCTCTCTCTCTACTCGGAGAAACGAAAAACGAAAAAGGAAGTCGCGATTCGATCGCCGTTTCTCAGCCTTTATTACTTACCTTATCCTTTTGGAAGAAACAAATGCAAAGCCGAGTGGGAGAGATGATAGGGAGCTTTATAAGCAGAGATGAGTCGCCGGGACTCTGACACACTCTCCCGTTTTCTGACATTACCTGCCTGGATAATAAATTTTATAAATACGGAAATCAGAAAAACTTTTATACTCTGCCTGACTCTCATGGATGATACGCACGCACTTAGAAATTACTTAGAAGCTGCACACATTTCGCTAGTTAAACCGTCCAGTATATATTAGACAATGTAAATGTTATATTAAATTAAAATTTAATCTTATTTACTTATATAATATTGGATTAGCGGACCTTTGTTAGACGGTTAAAAATGAAAGTATACAACGTCCTATTTTTTTTTTTTTTTATATATTTTTTTATAAACATGCGTCCACGAATCAGAGGCTAAGATTGTTCAACAAATCTTAACTTTGAATTGAATGAAATGCACAGACTAGTCGGTTTATTTGAGTTATTATATACCACGTGTATAATGTGTAAGTGCATGCGTATCAACTGTGATGAGCAACCTGAGTATATATAATTCCTTAAAAAAAGAAAAAAAAAGAAGAAGAAGAGGATAGATGAGAGAGAGAGAAAGAAAGAAGAGAGTGGGAGGGAGGCCCGGCCTGGTGCACAGAGCCCTCCAAGGTATCCATAACGGCTGTGGCCCCCACTGACATGACCGCCACGCGGGCCTGTCTCCATAGAGACGGCCCATTCTAAGTGGAGTCCCGCGCATGATATGATGAACGTGCCTCGCCACACACATTGGAACGTGGAGACAATGTGAAAGATCTCATACCTTGAACGCTCAAAATCAAGACGGTCCAATCAGCAGATCGGCCAAACATCCAATGACAATGGTTCATTTGATGGATTTCGTGTCACGACGTGGTCACCTTGATCCCTCTCTAGATAATGGCTTGGATATGTCACACCTTTTAAAATACGGCACGTGCGGTGGAGATGTACGCTCTCCATTTCAGTCGCGGGAGTCGTGTAGGAATCAAAAAACTGTAAAGGAAAGTCGGCTGGCTCAGCCCGTGAAGGGAGGCGGGGGACTCGGCTCGGCTGACATCTTCCCTCACGTGGGTTCTTACACGTGGCGAGCAATGCTTGTTCGGGAAGGTATACGTGGCAGGAGAGGCTCGTTTGGGGGACTCCACATGGGCAGTTGGGGAACCGTCTAGGTTTTGGTTCTGACATGTCAGCATGCATGATGACGTGGGGGAACCCGGTTCTTTAATCTGGTAGACGCTTGGGCACGATGGTTGGCCAGAGGGGGAGAGGACTTGCAATCCTTCTATTCGTACACTTCACATTGCACACGTGCCATTCTGCAAGTTTGCGATAAATCTGAACAGTGCATAAAGTGCATGCATGGCTAATCCAGTGTGAAAATCATCAGCTGCGCGAGAACCATATTGAGGAATGGACGGCTCAGGACTTACCATTAAGTGGACCATCATTCATTGTTCACAGCTCGGATTCCTTCCATTCTTACAGGCTCACACGTGTTCACATGTAAAGAGCGCGCATGGAGAACGAGGGCGACAAACCTCGAGATGGATGGATGCGGATTATGTACTACCCCGCCTGTTCTGATCTCGGAAAAGGCTGGCTCTCTGAGGGTCCCACCTTGATGTAAGAGTTTATCAACACCCTCCATCCATTTTGAGATATCATTTTATGCTATAAGATAATAAATTAGGTAAATCTAAATATCAAGTGGAACACAAAATGGATATTAAACTCATACCATTAAAAAATTCTTGGGAACTGCGGAAGTTTTGGATCAAGTTGATATTTGTGTTTGGACTACATCCAGATCTATGTGGCCTTATGAACAGGTCGGATGGCAAATAAAAGTCACGGTAGGCCCTAGGAAAGTTTCAACGGTGGAGTCATTATCACCCATGATTCCTATGGTGTGGTCCACTTGAGCCTTATACCTGCCTCATATCTGTTATTCTAACCTAAAATGATATTAAAAAAAAATGGATAGACGGTGCTGATAAACACATAAATAAAGTTGGCCCCCCCTGAACAGCAACAGCGAAGGAGAGTATTGGAAACTGTGAACGGAGACTGATTGCTTCGCCGGAGCCGATTAGCTGACGCCATCAGGTTTTGTGGGCCTCACTATGATGTATTTGTTCTATCCACACCGTCCATCCATTTGGAGAGACTATTTTAGTTTATGAACCAAAGAATAAGGCAGATCCAAGGCTTAAGCGGACCCACCAAAGAAAACCGTGGGGATTAAACGCCTACCGTTAGAAACTTATTAGAGGTGACATACATTTTAGATCAATCTAATATAAATATATTTTTTACCTTCATTCGTGTCTTTTTTTAACTTCTAGAAAGGTTGGATCTCAAATAAACATCATGGTGGGCCTTAGGAAGGTTTCAACAGTGGACGTCACTGTCCCCAGTATTTTCTATGGTGCGGTTCACTTGAACTTTGGATCTACCTCATTATTTGGTTCATGCTTTAAAATGATCTCTCCAAATGGATGAACGGTGTGGATATAACACATACATCATTGTGGGGCCCATAGAGATTGTGACGTCACTTCATAGCCTGTTTGGCCACTGAACCAGTAAGTTAGTTAATCCGCGTGCGCCTTCGTCTTGCCTGTGTCGCGACTCATTAATTCCAGCATGTGTCACCTCATTTTAACTCACGTGATGAGATGGTCGTATGATTTTAACCGTCTATCCTCTCTTTACGATCGTAAGTAATTCACGACTCCATAATTACGCTGCGTCCAAGATCCCGACCGTCGATTTATTAACACATTGAGAAGTGCAAGGAAAAAAAAAAGATCTGTATCCATCTACCCATATCGATAATAAAAATCAAGTGTAAGTTTCCTATGCTGGCTCTAATAGGCGGTTCTGATCATCAGATCGTCTCCTCACGTGGGCCCCGCCATATTAGGGCGACACATGCGGGAGATTCCGAGTCACGACAGAGGCAGTACCACTCCGGACGCGGATTTCCTGCGAAAGCCTGAAGTTCCTGCGCTGGGAACCCAGTTGGGCCTCACTGTGATGATTTTGAGAAATCCTCTCCGTCCATCCGTTTTTTGAGTTTATTTTAGGACATGAGGCCAAAAATGAACCGTACCCAATTCTCAAGTGGGTCGAAAATGTGAGAATTAAATTTCGACAGTTGAAATATTCGTGGGCCACAGAAGTTTTAAATCATTTAATATTTGTTTTTTTGAGTTCATCCCAGTAGGAATGACGCTATTAACGGTATGGATGGCGTGTAAAAATCACTGTAGAACCCAGGGAGGTTTCAACGGTAGGAATTTCCCTAACCACCTTTTTCCTTTAGTACGGCCCACTTGAGTCGTGGATCCTTCTCAATTTTGGTCTCACAGCCTAAAATGAGCTCAAAAAACGGATGGACAGGGTGGATTCTATACAAACATCATAGTGGGCCCCATATGAGTTCCCAGCGCAGGAGCTTCCTGCGAATGGCTTTCGCAGGAAATCCGCGTCCACTCGACTGGTTTAGCTGAAAAACTGTCCGGATGACAAGGGTTTTAATATGGCTAAAAATAGAAATATAAAATCTACGAATACTAGTGAAAGATTAGAAATAATACGGCGGAAACGGATTCTGTCCTGCTCCCGTTTTAGGATAATCCGTCTAGACAGGGCTGTGCGGGCCCACGGTGACGTATCGAATTTATATGCGCCGTATATCCATTTTTGTATATCAATTTACCATATGGACCAAAAAATAAGGCAGATCCATGGCTCAAGTGAACCACAATGGGGACTGAATTCCCACTATTAAAAACCTTTTGTAAGCGCCATAAGTTTTGGATCAATCTGATATTTTTGTCTTTCATTCTTCAATGTTTATATGAACTTATGCACAGGTTGTATGACAAATAAATATCATGGTAGCCAATTAGAAAAGTTTCAACGGTGAGTTTTATTATTCACGTTGCTTCCTGTGCTTCTTGTGGTGCAGTCCACTTAAGGATTGGACCTGCTAATTTTTAGACTTAATCTAAAATAATTTGAAAAACTGGATGGACGGATGGAATAAAACCCATAAATCACAGTGGGCCTCACACATCCCCGCTTGGACGTATTAAGTACTTAATATTGGGAGGACGCAATCCGCTTTATAATACGGCAACTTAGCGCGCTAATACTGGGAGGACATTGTCGTAATCTTATGCAAACTTGAAAGAATATTTCCACCTGCGTTCTTCGATGTTATGGTACACCTAGCGATTCACTTACCGCACGAAGTAAAGCTTGCAGGCCTAGTATAATATCGTTGGATGTATCCGATCGAAAGGTGGTAGAACCTATTAAAATTTTTATTCATTCCATAAACTACATAATCCATGTTTTTTAACATATAGTTTTGTATACAGATACCTTCACACACTAAAACGATTTGTAAGGAATAAGACACGTCCAGAGGGATCCATTGCAGAGGCATACATTGATAATGAGTGCCTGACATTTTGCTCCATGTATCTTCGTTGCATAGAGACAAGATTCAACCGAGAAGATCGGAATGTCGATGAAGGGCAGGAGCATGAACAAGGACTCATATCTGTATTCACACATAACGTCCGTCCTTTAGGAACCCCGACGTTTCAAGATATGGACCTTGGGGATCTAGCAAAGGCGCGGTGGTATGTGCTGCATAACTGTGAAGAAATAGAGTCATACTTAGAGTAAATCTTCCTTCGATAATTATATCTCTACATACGATGATCTTAATGTTTCTTTCTAATGATGTGCTAATTATGTGTAGTGAACACATCGAGGAGATGAAGTCCCAATACCCGACAAATTATGATCGAATGCATCAAGATCAGTTTCCAGAATGGTTCACAAAACGTGTAAGATATCACATTGTATCTCACCACACTTAGAATTTTGTTATATTGCATAATATTTAAACCTAAGAAAATTCCTAAATAATTACATTATGTACGTGATAATAGATGAAGACGTTGCGCGCTAGCAACTCTGCGATGCGTCTGATGCACTTTACTCACTGGCGTATGGCCCTGATAGACGTGTATCTAGATATACAGGTTGTATTGTAAACGGGATTCGGTTCCACATTAAAGAACGTGAGAAGTATATGACCACATAAAATAGTGGGGTGGTTGTGAAGGGAATGCATGAGGAGGTAGAAATTGACTTTTATGGTGTTTTGACAGATATTATTGAGCTGAGTTATTGTATGAGAAAGCGGGTGTACTTATTTAAATGTGATTGGTGGGACATTGATAATAAGAAATTGGGAATACAGACTGACAACTACTTTCCGAGCGTAAATTTATCTCGGAAGTGGTTTAAGGATGACCCATTTGTCCTCGCCAGCCAAGCTGAATAAGTATTTTACCTCGCTGACACCAAGTTAGGCGGCTCTTGACACGTGGTACAGAAAATAAAGCCTAGGAACGTATTTGACATTCCCGTACCAGAAGTTGAAGATAACGAGGATGAGGGAAATGAAACGTCTAGGGTTGAACAAGCATATCAAGAAGACGTGCCACCTGGGGATATAGGGACTGATTCAAATGTTGATATTGATGTGGTGCAATTGGACAGAGATGATGTGCCACCTGATCATATTAATGCCTCAATAATATATGACATTGTTATAGATGATAGCGATTTCATTGATGACGATGTTGCAGACGATGAAGAGGAAATACTGATCAGCGATAGTGATGGTGATGAAAAAATAATCCTAAGCGATAGTGATACAGACGACGATTATTAAATGTACATACATGTCATTTTTCAATTCGAATAATTTGTGTATTACATGTATACGTGAAAATAACAAGTCATGATTTATTCCTTTAATTGACTTGTTTATAATCCACATTTGCAGTTGAGTCAATTTCTGATCATGTCCTCCTCAAATCGGAGCGTAGCGGAAGCACGCAGCATACTTCATCAGCTATTGCAGATGGACTTTCCGGCCCTATCTTCTTTTGGTAGGGCCAAAGAGATACCCAGTTTGGTCGATGAGTCTAGGGAGGAATATATCAACGCTGACTTAGATGATAAATTAAACAATCTCAGAGAAATTCTGGAGCTGACAAAGGATTATAACCGTGAAAAACTTCGTATGGAAGATACAGTTATGTCACTTGCACATCTGAATGGAGTCCCGAGAGACCAAATTTCTCCTATTGTGACTGACATGTTGGCTGTAATAATGTCGAGTGCTTCACACAGCTTGACATATAATTATGCAGCATATGATAACTTACCAGGGAGTACTTTGGATAGTTCACCTCAGATTTGTTTCGTATTACAACGAAATATGTGTATTTAATATAGAATGACAATGTATAATGAAATTTCCAAATGTTATAGATTTATATTTACAGTTTTATTATATTCTACGTACATTATAGTGTAATGGTCTAATCATATTTTAATCATCTCTCTAAGCATAAGCACAAATGCATTCTACCATCAACACTACTTGTATAATGTTTTAATATATTCCACTTGTACTGATATTGTATAAATTTATAAGTTCTTACCTCGCACATATCCAGTGATGGCACCAGGTGGGAGACGTTGTTTGCGCACTGGATCTACCCATTCCACCCGTGATGCGGCGGAGACAGCATCGCCGTCACATGTTGCATCACAGGCACCTGATCCCTCAATCGTTCATACACAGAGCACTGTATGTAAGTCTAGACATATATTTCTTTTAAAGACTTCTGTTGATACAGTAGACTTATATATTTCTTTTGTGACAGTATTGTCGACCAACCGACGAGGACGTGGACCCATGCGTGAGTTAGTTTTACAGAGACTTACGCGTGAGGGTAGGGTGACAGTAGAGTTTCCACAGGATTGCCTTAGACCTGTTGGGGACAATGCCAGGTTGTTTACATCGGAGGTCGGTGTCTTATGTCGATCTCTGATCCCTACCACCACCCCCCGTTGGGCAGACGTGACAGATGATGTGCGGCAGCACATCCGTCAGTGCCTTATGGTAAAATTTAGTAAATTAAATTTTGTTTTGTAAAAGTTCATTTATAGTTAAGTTATTTTCTTAATAAGTTTATTACCTTAATCCATTATTTACAAAATTACAGGATAAATTTGTCTTGGATTTGGGTGTTCCGTATATTTCCCATGCCGTCGACGACATGATCAAGGAGCGGTTTAAGGAGTACTGCAGTGATTTACACCAACAGTACAAGCGGTGCAGGAGTCTCGAGGAGGCCGTACTGACCGCACCGCCGCACGTGACCATTGACAATTGGTGGATACTCAGTGAGAGATTTTCGTTTGAGTCTTTTCAGGTAATATTTACATATTTACGATATCTTAAGGTAACAATTAAATTTACAATTAATAATAATGTATTATGAATAATGTGTTCAGAAGATGAGCAAAATAAATTCTACGAACAGGGAAAAGTTGGAAGTAAACCACATAACTGGTTCAAAGTCATTTGTACAATTTCGTCGCGACATGGTAAGAAGTTACTGGTTATTATTAACTTGATATATTTTTCCATGCATTTATATTAGCTCTATTGTCATTATGATTGTGCAGCGAGATTCCGTCACTGGACAGGAGCCCGGACCAGTAGACTTCTACAGAGAGACTCGTTGTCGGCAGGCAACGGGATCTTGGGTACATCCTACAGCTAGCGAGAATTGGATAAAAATTATTACATTGTAAAATTTAATTGCATTGAATTATAATAATGTTATTTGTTATGAAAATTCATGTTTTCATTGCAGGCGGCGATGGACGCCATACGCAGTCAACCCATGCCTAATGGTACTCAGCGGAGTGAGCCAGAGATCCTTAGCGAGGTGCTTGACACCCGTTTTGGATATGTGCGTTGGCTTGGCCATGGTGCCAAGCTCATAGCACCTGTTAGAGTTGCATCCAACCGATCCGTTGCTGGCGAGAGCGTTATACGCCGAGCTGATATCGCAGAAAAAGAGATTCAACATCTACGAGGCGTCGTCGACGAGATCAAAGACCAGCTGGTGAGGCAGAGGGAGGAGCATGAGAGGCAGGAGGAGCAGGAGAGACAGAGGGAGGAGCAGGAGAGGAGGTGGAGGATATGCGAGTGGAGCATGAGCGACGGATGCAGGAGATATTATAGGTTCTCATTGCACGCTTACCCATCGATGCCCCACCACCTCCGCCTTCATCTTTGTGATTTATCGTATTTTATTTATGATTTATTTTATATACGAATGTTAAACTTATATGTATTTGTACGTGGATGATTGTAATGTAGATAAGACTATTTGTGTATGTATAGATGTGATTTGTGTTTGGATGGATGTAGTTTGTATTTATTTGGAAAAATGGGAATATGAATATAATGAACTATATTGTAACAGGTGTATAACAGGAATTTTTGCAAAAAAAAAAAAAAAAAAGAGACTTTTACCTACGAAAATTTTTGTAGGTAAACGTTTCATCGACATTTTTACCTACGAATGTTTTCGCAGGTAAAAGGTTCATTCACATTTTATTACCTACAAATTATTTCGTAGGTAAAAGTTTCATCAACAGTTTTACCTACGTCAAATTTTGTAGGTAAAAAGTCTTAGCACAGTTTGTACCTATGAAACCTTTCATAGGTAAAAGTCTTAACATCGTTTGTACCTACGTAAAATTTTGTAGGTAAAAGTATTAACACAGTTATTAGCTACGAAAACATTCGTAGGTAAAAGTTTTAACACAGTTTGTACCTACGAAACATGTCGTATGTAAAAGCTTTAATAAAGTTTGTGGCTACGAAAACATTTGTAGGTAAAAGTCTTAACACCGTTTGCACCTACGAATAAATTTGTAGGTAAAAGTTTTAACAAAGTTTATAGCTATGAAAACGTTCGTAGGTAAAGGTCTTAATACAGTTTGTACCTACGAAACATGTCGTAGGTAAAAGTTTTAATAAAGTTTGAAGCTACGAAAATGTTCGTAGGTAAAAGTCTTAACACCATTTGTACCTACGAAAAAATTCGTAGGTAAAAGTTTCAACAAAGTTTTTAGCTACGAAAGCTTTCGTAGGTAAAAGTCTTAACACTTCGTAGGTAAAAGTCTTAACAAAGTTTTTAATTTCGTCGGTAAAAGTCTTACCATTGCCAACGATGACATTTTTTCGTTGGTAAAAGTCTTTAGCCACAACTTTTTACCGACGAAATATTTCGTAGGTAAAACTCTTTACATACGAAATAATATCATTTTCCTACGGAATTTTTCGTAGGTAAAAGTGAAATTTCTTGCACTGTCAATGCTAGGTGCAGACGTGACTCATGCTTGAGAACCACTCATTATTAACAGTACTATTTTTATTTTATATATATATATATATATATATATATATATATATATATATATATATATATATATATATATATATATATATATTTTAAAGATCCAAGCCACTCATGACGCTATTAGGTGAGGCATAAACACCTTATCATTTGAGTTTTAGTGGTAATAAGATTGAAGTCATGACCTCAACACTGAAAGTGTATGCCAATGACGATAAACAAAAGCTGCATTTCTCTTGTGATATTCTTTTATTTATGACGCATGGATGAACGTGATGAGGATAACTACTCCGAATCCATGGAGCTTCTTTGGACTCCTCACAGAGACTTCTCAAATCCACGAGGAAAGAAAGCAGAAAATAGAAATAAATTCTAAGAAATTCGAAATTGATTAATTGATGAATAAAAATGAGTTTACAACCCTTTAAATAGGGGTACCAAGCAATGGGAAAAAAATCAGAATCAAACTACAACTCAAACTCCTAGAATCCGCGACTTACTATAAATAGTAAACTTACTATTTATAGACGGTCATGATGTTTACTAGTGCGCAAGGTTTTCGGCCAAAAATAGTAAGTGTCCTATTTGGCTTCACCAAACTGTTCTCCTAATTATTCTAAGCTCTTTTCACGTTGGGCGCAACTCCTAAAACCCGATGAATGAGGAGTTCTAATCAAACTAAAACTTACTATTTATTGTAAAAACAAAATTAAAACAGGGAAATGACCGTTGATCCAAGGGTTTTTTCACAATTTCGGGCTATGTAACCCGGCGTAGCGGGGTTGGGTGGCTAAAGTAGCTCGTTCTACCCCAAAATCATATATTTTACGTCAGATAACTCATTCTGGATTGCGAGATACGCCCGATCTAAGGTGCGACAGTCCAGATCACTTCTGTCGTCGACCGGGCCTTTGCTGATCCATCTTGGCCATGAAACTGTCCGCGACCTGCTCTACATCAGTCCCATCAACTTCAAAAGAACTCGTCCTCGAGTTCTCATCCTGCTCTGGTTCATGATACTCGGTCAGGTTCGCGACGTTGAAAGTCCGTGAGATCGCCATGTCATCTGGAAGATCAACAACATAAGCGTTGTCATTGAACTTTCGAATGATTGAGACGGGTCCAATTTTCTTATTTTTCAACTTGTTGTACGTCCCAGTCGGAAATCTCTCTTTGCGCAGATGGACCATAATGTGGTCACCCACCTCGAACACTTTTTGTCGTCGATGCTTGTCCGCTTGTTCCTTGTACTTCTCGTTCGATGCATGTAGCTTGGTCTGCACTTCTGCATGGATGCCCATGATCTTGTCTGCCATATATTCTGCTGCAATGCTCGTGCCTGGGTGCTTGGGCAGAGGGACCAAGTCAAGTGTGTGGCGAGGCACTCGTCCGTAGATAATCTGAAACGGTGATCTCCCTGTTGAGTGGTTCACCATGTTATTGAATGCAAACTCTTCTTGAGATAAGGCCAAATTCCATTGCTTCAGTTTTTCTCTTGAAATACAGTGAAGGAGGTTTCCCAACGTGTGATTTACAACTTCGGTCTGCCCATCAGTCTGTGGGTGGTAAGCACTGCTGAATTGAAGTTGTGTATCGAATCGATTCCATAAAGTCTGCCAAAAGTGGCGAAAGAACTTCGTGTCACGATTGGAAGTAATGGTCTTGGGGAGCCCGTGTAGCCGTACGACCTCCTTGAAAAATAGATTCGCCACGTGTGTTGCATCGAGGGTCTTCTTGCATGGGATAAAGTGTACTATATTGGAGAAACAATCTACCACCATGAACACTGAATCCATGCCGCGTTGAGTTCGTGGGAGACCAAGAACGAAATCCATAGATAAATCCTCCTAAGGACCGTCAGGCACAGGTAACAGGGTGTAGAGGCCCGTATTCTGAGATTGTCTCTTGGAGGTCTGACAAACATGATAACGTTGTACGGTTTTTCCCACATTGAGTATTAATTGCGGCCAGTAATACCGCTCTTCCACAAGAGCTCGCGTCTTGTCTCGCCCCAGGTGTCCACCGAGGCCACCTCCATGTAGCTCCTGAATAATCTTCTCCCTCAGAGAACTTTGGGGGATGCACAATCAATTCCTTTTGAAGAGAAAATCTCCTATATATGAAGGTCACTGGGGTGACCTTCTTGGCACTTCATCCAAGAATCTTTGAAGTCCTCATCCTCGGCATACAGCTCCTTGAGATAGTTGAAGCCGACCACCTCGTTACTCATCGTAACAAGTAGTGATGCATGACGGCTAAGTGCATCAGCCACCTTGTTCTGCTGCCCTGACTTGTGCTTCAGAACGAACGTGAATTCCTGTAAAAACGCAACCCATCTAGCATGCACACGATTCCGTTAGTCTGACTATTAATAAACTTTAATGCTTGATGGTCAGTGTACAAAACAAACTCTTTTTGAATCAGATAATGCCGCCAATGTCGCAGCGCCTGAACAACTGTGTACAACTTAAGCTCATAAGTTGACCACTTCTTTCGGGCTTTGCTGAGCTTCTCGCTGTAAAAGGCTACCGGCCTGCCTTCCTGTGATAATACTCCTCCAATTCCGACGTATGAAGCGTCACACTCAACCTCAAACAATTTGTCGAAATTAGGAAGCACCAAGACCAGTGTTGTAGACAAACGATGCTTGATCTCATGAAAACTCTTGTCAGCTTTATTAGTCCACTAGAACGGTCCTTTTTTCATGCAATCTGTTATAGGCGCAACTATGGTGCTAAAAGCTCGCACAAATTGACGATAGAAAGTCGCCAACCCGTGAAAACTCCTCACCTCATGAATGTTTGTCGGGATCGGTCATTCCCTAATAGCTTGCACCTTTTCATCGTCCACACGAATGCCTATAGACGTTATAACAAATCCTAGAAACAACAGGCTGTCAGTTAAAAAACTACACTTCTTCAAGTTGAGCTACAACTTGTTAATTTGTAGGACCCGCAGCACCTGCCTAGGATGTTTCCTGTGCTCTGCCTCATCCTGGCTATATTTCAATATGTCATCAAAATATACTACCACAAAGCGGCCAATGAACGGTTTTAGAACTTGATTCATCAAACGCATAAAAATATTTGGTGCGTTCGATAGGTCGAACGGTATGACCAGCCACTCATACAACCCTTCCTTGGTCTTGAATGCCATTTTCTACTCATCACCGGGTCGAATACAAATCTGATGGTACCTGCTCCTTAGATCTAGTTTAGAGAACACCTTGGCCCCTTCTAACATATCGAGCATGTCGTCCAACCGTAGTATTGGGAACCGATATTTGATAGTAATTTTGTTGATTGTCCGGTTGTCGACACACATGCGCCAGCTTCCATCTTTTTTTGGCGTTAATAATTCTGGTACGGCACATGGGCTCATGCTCTCACTCAAGAGACCCTTACGGATCAATTCCTCCACTTACCCTTGAAGTATCTCACACTCCTTCGGACTCATCCGATAATAAGGGCGGTTGGGCAGACTAGCTCCAGGGACGAGGTCTATGTGATGTTAGATGTCCCTCATGGGAGGCAATCCATCAGGTAAATCATCAGGCCAGACTTCTTTGAATTCATTTAGCAACAGTCTTAAACTTGGAGGGATGTTTGAGGGTTCATCTTCCTCGCCTTTCACCACTACAGCGTATACCTCGCTGGTTTCCTTGGATTCTTACATAAAATTTTGAATGGTCAAGAGGAAACTCCCCTCCACTTTAGAGGCTTTAGGGTGATTCTCTGGTGCCATAGGGGCAAGGATTATTTTTCGACTATCCTTGACGAATATGTAAACATTATCTCGTCCCCGATGGGTCGCATCACGGTCCGACTGCCAAGGTCGACTGAGTAACATATGACAAGCTTCCATATCGACCACGTTACAAAGTATTTGATTCTTATAATTTTTGTCAATTGAAAACGAGATAGTGTATTGTTCAGTTACCTTGGTCTCATTCACCTTTTTTTATCCAGCCAATTGAGTACGGGGAAGGATGTTTCATCGTTGGTAGCCGCAACTTGTCCACCATCACTCTCGAGACGATGTTTTCGCTACTACCACTGTCTATGATCACATCACAGACCTTTCCGTTGACGGTGCACCGAGTACGAAATATATTGTGTCGTTGTGGATGTAATTCCTTTCATGGGGCATACAACAATCGCCTCACAACTAGAAATTCGCCACAATCCTCGCCCGTCATTTCATTGCCACCTGCTATTTCTTCAGTGGTTTGTTTATGTTCATCAAAGCGATGTTCTTCTTCTGTGGCCTCATCTTCAGTGCCCCTTTCGTTTATAGTCAAGTGTGCTGCGGGACGTTGAGGACAAGTGTTTGATAAGTGGCTTGGTTGATCACAGCGGTAACAATTGTTTGACCTTGGCCGAGCATAAGGATTTGGAATCCTACTCGGACCCACTGTTGTGGGTGCTGCACGTTGAGGTCTGGATGAGCTGCTCCCCGTATCACGATTTGCGATTGTAGGAAGTTGAGGTACTGGGTCTTTTCCTCGTGGCAGCACTGGATCCTGCATGGGACCTATCATGGGAGGTCGAGTTGAAGGATATGGACGAGTAGGAGCTCTTGCAAGTTGTGTTTCTGCCCTACCCGCCAATTGAACTGCTTCATCCACAGTCCCGACTGGGTACATCTGAACTCAGTCCTGAATTGCCGGTCGCAACCCACCTATAAATCGTGCCACCTTCTATAACTCAGATTCTGACAGATCGTTTCGTATAGCCAGTCGTTGGAATTCTTTAGTGTAATCTGTGACTGTTCGATTTTCTTGTCTACAATTTTGATATTGCTGGAATAATATCTGCTCATAATCACTGGGAAGAAATCGTGATCAAAGAAAATGTCTCATCCGTGGCCATGATGAGATGGGCGCATTGTTCTAACGGGCTCATGAGAGTTGTAATTGTTCTTACCATGCAGAAGCACCAAATTTTAATTTAAACGCTACCAATTTTACCCTTTTATGATCTGATACGTCCATGTAATCAAAATATCTCTCTACTTCGGCTAGCCAATCGAGAAAATCTTCTATACGTAATAAACCATTAAAACTAGGAAGTTCAGCCTTACCTCGATAGTCTCTTTCAGCACGATCTAGATGATCACTTCCATGGATTGGTCGTCGGGCAAAACCCTCATTAAGGTCCTCATCACTAGAACTTGAATCATCTAGTGTAGCCCTACGGTTTGCCACTGGTAGTGCTCTACGAAAATCGGGGTTGCGTCGTACAACAACCATGGGTGGTGGAGTCACCATAGGTGGGGGAGCAACCAAAAGTGGTGGAGCACCGCCTAGGGCTCGGGGCGGAAGTAGTGCATCTGCAAGACGGTTGAGAGTTGCTTGCAGCCCTTACATGGTCAACTAACTCTCCTGGTGGAAAGCTTCCATTCTTTCCTAAATAACGAATCCCTGGATCATCGTCCACAGGATTTTGATTCATACCTTCATTGTTTGCCATTGGCCTTAGGAAAATCCTCGCTCTGATACCAATTGACGCAGGGATAAACGTGATGAGGATAACTACTCTGAATCCACGGAGCTTCTCTGGACTCCTCACAGAGACTTCTTGAATCTACAAGGAAAGAAAGCAGAAAATAGAAATAAATTCTAAGAAATTCGAAATTGATTAATTGATGAATAAAAATGAGTTCACAACCCTTTAAATAGGGGTACCAAGCAATGGGAAAGAAATCAGAATCAAACTACAACTCAAACTCCTAGAATCCGCGACTTACTATAAATAGTAAACTTACTATTTATAGACGATCGTGATGTCTACTAGTGCGCAAGGTTTTTGGCCAAAAATAGTAAGTGTCCTATTTGGCTTCACCAAACTGTTCTCCTAATTATTTTAAGCTCTTTTCACGTTGGGCGCAACTCCTAAAGCCCGACGGATGAAGAGTTATAATCAAACTAAAACTTACTATTTATAGTAAAAACGAAATTAAAACAGGGAAACGACCGTCGATCCAGGGGTTTTTCACAATTCTGGGCTGCGCAACCAGGCGTAGCGGGGTTGGTTGGCTAAAGTAGCTCGTTTTACCTCAAAATCATATATTTTACGTCAGATAACTCATTCTGGATTGCGAGATACACCCGATTTAAGGTCCGACGGTCTGGATCACTTCTGTCGTCGACCGGGCCTTTTCTAATCCATCTTGGCCATGAAACTGTCCGCGACCCGCTCTACATCAATTTACTAGTTGTAAGATTTTAAATATTTATGGCCACTTCAAATACCTTCATTTGCAATGTTACAAGATGAGTCTTTGAGTTAACCGGACCAGCTGGATGTCGAGTTGAGCCGAGTTTTTGAATTATTGACAAAAAGAAAAAAAAAAAAAAAAGATGATGAGAGGGGTTAGAGGGGCAGTCTCAGCTCAGTATCTGAGACATGGCTGGTCGGTAGGTGGATCCATCTAGTGGGTACAGTTATCTTATGGCCATTAGCTAAAAATACTTCAATTTCTCCGGGTGAATCAATTTTCATCTCACCCATCAGGTTGAAGGCCACCAAAGTACGTGTTCATACGGATAGGATCAATCATGGGATGGACGGTCTGGATACTCTAATCCACCCGAAAGAGTGTGAGTTATTACTAGATAGAATGGAAAATTAGGTACACAAGGAGAGTAATGAGCTGCATGTGTTGGGAAGACGGTCTTGTCATTTGAAAGGTTCGAGTGAGAAGAAAGACATACTTTGGGGATGGTGGGAACAGATCCAGAGGGGATGAAGGAAAGACATGCTTTGGGGATGGTGGGAACAGATCCAGAGGGGATGAAGGCTCTCTCTGTCTCTCTCTGTCTCTCTCTATCTATCTATATTGGGCCTCTCTCCACACCCCACTTCATCCATCAGCCCCACTGCACATTTACACATAATCCACATCCAAACCAGAGGCAGGTGGACCCCTATCTTTCTCTTTCTCATACTTACCCATCCTTTTCATTTATTATTTCTTTTTGTGTGTGTGGGAAACTTGATCAAGAAAACCTTCCTGGTCTTCGCTTTAAATGTACCAAATTCCTAATAGAAGCCAAGTGCAATGCATTTCACCCGTATGCCTTTTGTTGGCCCATTAAGAGCAGTGCTCTTGTCTCAAAATAATGAGGCCTTTTTGTGTAAGGTGTGTATTTTGACAATTAGGTAATGCGTCCTTCCCTTTCAATTCACACTTTCATGAAAACTCTCCACTTTTTTAACATGAGTAGCCTTTGCCCAATTTTATCCCCACCATTAATCACATGCTGTTTTGAATTTTTTCTATTTTAAAAGGAAGATGAATGTGTCTAGCCCAAGGCATTTTTGTCTTTTCATTTCCTTCATGCCACCGATCCTCTCTCACATCTCCTTATCTTTGCGTCTAGCCCATACTAGTAATGTAAGTGCAAGAAAGGCTCTCTTGAAATTCCTATGATAGTTGTGTAACATCTACTTCCTTTATACGTTGTATCAGCTCATGTTTGGGCATCAACTGAAAGAGGTAGTATATATGAATGACAAAAAAGGTAGTATATATGAATGACAAAAGTGAGGATGGGTTGCTTACCATTGAAATCATTCTAGGCACCTTTCTCCCTTTCTCTCTACATGTATAAACACTCCTTCCCTAAATTTCTCTACTTTTTTTTTTCCTCCATCCCTAATCTCTGCACATGAAGTGCAGGTGCCACACCTGTAGTATTTGATGAAATGTCCACAAAATATTCTCTTCCTTGACCTGAAAAAAAAATAAAGGACCAGTGATACGATGAGGTCAATTTGCAAGGAAGAATAATGGGAGGGATCCCCATCCCTAGAATGTGTAATTTTGTGGGTGGACCTCTCTTTCACAAGTGGGGCCTGCAGTTCACTGGTATAGGCTTCTCATCTGATGGCCTCACAGTTCATGTACATTGCAGGAAAAATATCCCAAATGGGCGATCCAGAATCCTCCATTAGTGGCTCACAACTAGATAGTTCATAAAAAAATAATTGTAGCAACAGTCCACGCCAGAAAAATTGTTCAAAGATTAGATGGTTTTTATGTTCCAATTTAGAAAAGATTTTATTTTATAGTTCATCATTCTTGTTGGCCCAATCAGATCAACAGTCTGGATCACCAAAACATGTTCCCACTAGCACAGATGGACCAAGATACCATGGGTTAAGGAATATATAATTCTTGATTTGAGAGGATGATGTTTCCACACACTCACACACACACTCTCTCTCTCTCCTTTCTTGGGTGATTGGATTGGATTGTGTGAAATAAATGAATGGAAATAATGGAGAGAGAGAGAGAGAGAGAGAGAGAGAGAGAGAGAGAGAGAGAGAGAGAGAGAGAGAGAGAGAGAGAGTGGTTAAGGACAGCAGCAGATCCAAGGTAAGGAATTCTCGTTCTCCCGCTCCAAATAAAGGCAACGCCGGAACTGATCAAATCCAACGGATTGGCACCCTTGATGGTTCCTACTTCTTCCAGTTACATATATGCCTGCTTTTCCTTTTCCACTCCCTTATCAGCGAGCCCAAATGCGCATGTTCGATCGTCTAATCCGAACCATACATCTAATGAGCTCTACTCCTAATGGTTTGCACCAATTTTTATTTTTATTTTTTAAAAACTGATTGGATGATCCTAGGCCTTGTGGCTTTTAGCCTTAAATGGATGGTGAAAATAAAATAAAATGATCAAGTATCGTTACCCAAATGGCAAAACGTGTCATATCATCCAATAGATGCACCTTTTGGCCTGTAGACCATCCATCGGTCCTAAACATGAGTGGTGGTTCAGGATTGTGTCTAGGACCTGACTCATTGATCACATGGGTCGGGCTTATTCTGACTTAGACTCAGCCTAGATTTTCCTAAGTTGGGAGTCCTTAAAAATAAAAATACAGACTTTGAACTGACCTACCCATTTTCACCCCCATCCAGAGCCTACTACTTATCTTTTTTAATATGCCAGCAATCAAATATAATTCCAACAATCTTATATGATACAATCTCCATCCTATCATACAAATGGCCACCGTTACATTGAATCTGAACATTCCAATTGACAGCTCCTACTTTGATTTGCAAATGACCCAAAAGTTCCTTTTAAAAAAAAATAAAAATAAAATAAAAAGACCAATAGAGATTTTGGTGCTTGCTGGGATGGGCTGTGCCTCTTTACCCCCTCTTTTTGTATAGGTTTCGGTGCTTGCTATGAGGGGTTCTATGTCTGTTTACCCCTTCCTTGTACAGAAGTATTGGTGCCTAGCTAGCTGTGTTATATGCCTGTTTTTAATAGTCATGTGATTACTTACGTCGACCCTTAAAGAGCAAGCAACCATTTTGACCATGTCCCCATGCACAACAGTCCACATAAACTGCCATGTCATCCATCTGTTTATATAAATGTCACACGGGCACGCCACGTACATTACCAATTGAATAATTCTGTCAAACCTTGAAACCAGGGCTCCATGTCACTACATACCATAGATATAACTCGGTGAACGGGATGACACTAGGTCTGTTTCTACCTTAACCATTCCAAACACATGGCTAAATCCATGGCTCAACTTGCGCCTAGGCCAATTAGGAAGAGGGTTTGAGGTGTATCTGGATAGGTGTTATCTATAATTTTTCATCGAAAACACTCCCACTGGCACCGAACCACTCCACTTCTTGGGAGAAGAATGTAGAAGAAGAAGAAAAAAAAAAAAACAACATTGGTACGTTGTATCTAGATGGGCTATAACACAAACATGCACAGAAACAAAATAAATAAATAAATAAATATTGGGTACTTTCAAGTGTGGTTAGGATATCAAATGGACGTGGGTCCTAGATCAATGGTTTGAATACCTACCTAAACGATGGGTCTCACTTGTCAGAACTTAAAAAGGACTCTACTCCCTTTGCCGAAAGGGGTCGCTCATCATATGATATCATTTCTTTCGTACTATTCAAGTAATTCCCACTTGAAAAAAAAAAAAGGCGGCAATACAAGTAAAGCCGAAGAATGATACGAATTGAATTTTTCCCGGTGCAGGGGGCATCGTAGCTTTATCTCAGCAGCTTCTTTTCACTTGTGTCTTCTTCATCGTCCTCATCTTCCCTTCCTTATTATTATTATTATTATTTTTTATATACTCCTTCTCTTCATGCATGCTGAATCGTCTACATGCATGGTGCTACCGTGTGAGTGCTGATCCGGAATTTTATTTTATTTTTTTTTTAGAGAGAAAATTTTCGAAATGAGCCATTGACAATTTTTCATGTTGATTCTGATCTTTGATTTTTGGAGTTGAATATGAGCCATTGACAATTTTCATTTCACTGATCTAAATTCATCTACCCATCTTTAGTTCAGCTTAATTTTCTTATGTTGTCCCGGGTAGCATAGCATTTAGAATATGTGTAGTTTCAATCATCTTAACATCTCACCATGTTGGTCCCGACAGGTGCCACCAGTTGGGATGTGACCAGGTAGAGCTGGAAGAGCCCGAATTGAGGTTGGGCCACCTATTCGTTGTGATGGATAAATAATGGGAGTTATCCAACTCCTAAAGTGTAGCTAGATGCAGTAGAATTACACGGCTAAGATTGTAGAAGAACAACAAAAACTCACATCAAATGGTAAGAACACACTTGAGAGAAATCACGAATAGAAATTTTATTTAAGCACAACTATAGGATCTGAGGCGACTATGGAAGTAAATCCTAAATTCAAATCACATGAAACAAATACAAATAAAACATGAACACATGATTTTACATGAAAAACTTTTGTGGGAAAAAACCAAAGTACAAAGTAATAAGCTAGTCCACTCTGAAAATGAATTATAAAAAATTAAATGAAATTATAAATGTGAAACCCTTCAGAAAACCCTAACCTCTCTTTAGAACAAGCTCCTCTCTCTTTTTAATAGCTTAAAATACCCCAATTCCGCATTAACCCATATTTACAGGCCACCAAGAATAAGAAACAATTAGTGCAATTATACGAAACTACCCACTTTGCCAATTTATGCATCGATCAATCAACATCGATTGATCAAGCTCTCACATGTTTAATCAATCGAACATACTCAAAAGTGCCCAAAAAGTTTACATGAATATTCCAAATTTTGTTGATTGCTCGAACCCCATGGTCAATAATTCAAACATATCCAAAATTGTCGAGAGACTAATCTGTCTAATCCGAAATTCACTCGATCGATCGACTCTACCCCTCAATCACTCGAGACCTCTATTTGTGCACAATTGAAGATATATCCAAATAACAAGCTCTTTAACTTAAGCTCATGAGCACAATTTCTCACACACACACAATGCAGATAAAACCCCTTAATTATATATAAGTCCTATAAAACTTTCTAGGTACATTCTAGAGCATTTACTACTCATTAAAATTGATTTTTCTAGAGCTATTATAATCATATGAAATTTTATGCATTTCTTCTCTACACAATTTATAAATATTTGAAAATGACAATTTTATCCCCAACTATACATTTCTACCAAATTACAAAAAATGCTAGTTAATGTTAGTACACAACTTCACTACTCTCCATTTGTGCTAACTTGAAGTACAACCCAACCATGCCCAAAATTCTTCAAATTTACCTTTCGGTAGCCCCTTTGTGAAAATATTCATCACTTGATCTTCGGTACTTACACCAATCAACTTCATCTCATCCCCAAGAACTTCCTTATAGATGAAGTGGTGCTCTATTTTCTTTGTTGGGCAACTAGAGTTGTAGCCACACACACACACACACACACACACACACACACACACATATATATATATATCATTGATTGTTTCATCCCACGCAAATAATGTAACCCTAAAGTAGATAATCGAGTGCTTGGATCGCTTATCCAATCTGCATCCATGAAGTCGTGAAGTGCAAATCAATAATTTATTGTATAATAAGCCATAATTATAAGTACTTCTCACATATGAAAGAATTCTTCTAATAGCATCAAGATTAAGTTTTCTAAGATTTTGATGAAATGGCTAACAACTTTGATGGCATATGAGATTCCTAGTCTAGTAATTGTAAATTAAATCAAGCTTCCTACCATCATTCAAAATATAACAGCGCTCTTGAGTTCATTTCCTTCATTTGCCTTGAGCTTGTGAATTACTTCAGTCGAAGCCATCAATAGCTAGCTTGCATTTTATTTTGCCAAACTTCTTGAGCTTATTCACAAATTGCCTTCGAGTAATAAATAATAATTTTTTGCACATTTTTACCTTAAGACTAAGGAATTGTTTTAACTTTCCAAAGTCTTTCATCTCAAATGTAATTGATAGTTCTTTACAAAGTCTTGCGGTTCTTTTAACATTGCTTTCTATGACTATAGTATATCCAAATACAATAGTATTATAGTATGCTTATTTTCATCAATCTTAATAACCAGAAAATATTAAGTATACAGAGATTCACCATACCATGCTCTAAGAGTGGCATAAGTCCATAAATTGTCTTCTTGAGCTTGCATATATAATTCGAATATTTTTCTGTCTTACACTTGAGTGGTTTCTTTATGTAGATCTCACGATCAATTTAGCTATAAAGGAAAGCATTCTTCACATGTAATTGCGTAAGCTTTCAACCATTGCATGCAGCAAGAGAGATATATATAATCGTCCACAACATCCTTACTCTCTACCGGGCTTATGTCTCATCATAGTCTAACACAAAGGGTTGTGAGAATCCTCATGCCACATGAGATGTGTTTATTTTATAAAACCTACCCACATGAGATGTGTTTAGCATCCACCGGCTCAGGAATAAAATTCCACATCTCATTCTTAACTAGAGTGATAACTTTTTCTTTCGTCAGATTCCAACTCCAAAATCCCTTTAGCTTCTTCATATATATGATGTTGGTTCTTCATCATCATGTATGGGCGTGTAAGAAAACAGTGAACGATATTTACAAAATTCACATTATCTTATCTATTCCTTATTGACACCATTCTTTTCCAAGTCAACCTCCATAAAGTTGGTTGATCTCATTCTCTTGAGTTGAGCCAATTGCTTCTTTGTTTCTCTCCATTTGATTCTTTGTAGCTCTGTCTTTACTCATTGAATAAAGCTTCTTAGTCAATAGGGAACTTCTTCTTCTTCTTCTTCTCTCTTTTTTTTTTTTTTTTTTTTTTGTATTTACATACATGCACTTGCACCCCCACACACCCACCCACTCACACCACAATGGGATTTCACCACAATGGGTAGTCGAACTGAAGACCTTATATTGAAAGTCTTGTGAGTCTACCAAGGCATGAGTAAGGACCCTTAGTCAATTGAGAACTTGAAAGAAATGATTCATTTGGAGTACTAGGTGAATGAGTAATCTTCATAATATGGATTTCTTCTATTTCCTCACTTATATTAATGGCTGCACATTGGGTAAGAATCAGCTGTGCATAATCAGCTACACAAACAACACCTTTTACTTATATATAAATCATTGGGAAATTTTTAGGTACACTCTAGAGCATGTGCTACTCATTAAAATGGGCTTTTCTAGAGGTCTCTATGGTTATACGAATTTCTACATCTTTCTTCTTAAGACAATTCCAAAGATTAGAAAACAATAATTTTACCATTTTTTAAAGACTTCTATGAAATTAAAAAATAAAAAATAAAAAATGCTCTTCTAACAAATGAGTAAAATACACATACATAAAAGAAGAATTATAAAAATGCCAGTACTCAAATAAAGAAGAATTCGGAAGGTCCATGACAAACCCTTAGACCAAATAAACCCAACAAATATCAGAAATATTATCAAAACTTTAGTACAGTTTCACGGTCTAATCAGAATTAAGTGCTGCACATAACAAAAGATAGATTTATTTCCAAGTTTCCTTACAACCCTAATCATGGGCGATAACTTGTATAGTTATATAATTACATGCAGTCGTATTATTGGCAATACAAGGATTTGAATGATGTCAGGAGTGAGATGGGGCTTGTCAACTTTTTATTTTTTCTAAAAAATTTATTTGTTTACGCTCTCAACATGGCAGACAGATATACATGGAATATAACTAATATTATGGTTGGCGGAGAGGCCGACAGAAGGAGAAGATAATTCCAAAATCAGTGTCAATGTTTATGTAAGTTTAAGACCATCTTAGGGACTAAACTCCCATGTTGCCTTTTAGAGTTATCAAGACCCAACACCAACAGGGATAGGTTGGTGGAGAGACTGTAGCTCTCATTTTCATGGCGTTAGACGGTGTTATGTTCCCCTAACAAACACCAAGCTGGGTCCACTAATCTCTTTTGAAATTGACATTCTGACCCAACAGCCAATTTAAGATTGATAGAGGCCATGAGGCATGTTGGAAGCCCTCAGTAAAAAAAAAAAAAAAAAGGATTTTCCAAAGTCCTCAAGTTTCATTAGTTACAAGGTGTCTACTATTTTAAAGACTTATGAGCTTTGCTAAGCCCATATGTGTAAGCAAGTCACCTAATGCTATGGCAGCCTGTCAGCCATGTGAAATATCGGAGCCATTCAGGAAGTTAACCTCACCATGTAGTTATTATTGCCTAAACATAAAGGTGGTTCATTTCCTAGGTGTTCCATGATGGCGGAAATAGGTTGACAGGTAAGAGAAATCTGGCAGTTTCTTTTTTCACGAATGTATGTTTATTCGGTTAATTGTGGCCCACATGACTATTGGACCAATCTAATTACTTTGATAGGGAATCTCCTAAGTGGTACCCTTCTGATCGATGGCTTGGATATTAATTTCACCTAGCTGTGATGCTGGCATATGTGGTGGCCATGTGCATTAGCTGACTTGTACATGCGTCTGGGATTAGCAGAGCTCCTATGTTAATAGGTATTGTACTATAATAGCAGCAGTTGATGTGAATATCAAACAGTTACTTTTGTAGAGTGTTAAACGTGTGAACAAGTGGGAATGGAAAATCATAAGTTGTGATTTGAATGTTTTCTTAATTCATTAATAGTGATTGATTGATTTATCAAAAGGCCCATCAAATGAATCTAAAAGAGCCATCAAATGGATCTAATCATGGGAACCAAAGAGCCAACAAAGCATGCATGTGAGAGAGAGAGAGAGAGAGAGAGAGAGAGGCTTATGGAAGGACTCAAAAACAAAGGGCTACCGATTGGGTTGAACTTTTTGCCCATCACTAGCTCTATTTCCGTTTGAAGAATTTGCTCATGTCTAATATCAGAGGCAGTTCCAAGATTCGGACAAACAAAGGCACATGAATATGTGCACTTTCCCAAGGAGATAAGACCCATGAATACTTAAAGGAGTGCATGGTGGACTGGGATTATTATAAGAGTTTCTACTCTTAAAAGCAAGGGTGCTTGCATATATATCGCATGAGTCGATCGAGAGCCATGTCAAATACAACATGTGCCAAATTCAGCCAGCCAACCCCAAACCTTACTCATCACTGTTGAGAGTCAAATATTGCATATCAGACCCATTTATTGCATGGATTTACAAGCATGACACTGTTTAATAGCCTAATTTAGTTGAATTTGTGATGCAGGGCGCCTTCATGAGCTTGGACTGGGAAAGGACACTAAAAAGCATGGATTTACCGATCTGATGACACTAAAGCATGGGACAGACTCCAGAAGACCAAGAGCGACGGAATTATACACCAGGGGTCCGCAGAAATCGAGGAATCGAAGCTCAAGTGGCCTGAAAAGTGTCCAAAATGCAAGATCATAGGGTCCCCACCATCTGATCAGTTCGAAACTTCACACGTGGCTTGAGGACCATAAATAAACCGTACACGTAAAATTTCAGCCCCTGGATCACTATGAAAGTGGCCCAACGGACAGATCAGCCCCTTAAATCCTTAAGTGAGACCCACCTGCTGTTTAGATCTGCTTCATCTCCGGTCTCCACGGTCTAAATGATGTGACAGAATGGATGGACGGAGCGGATTTCATATATACATCATGATGGACCCCACAAGGAGCATGCGAGTGCATAGACGGTGCACTCCTGCGGTGCACCGAATTCCTACAAAAGGGTCAGCCACCGCTGACCCGCGTCCTCTTCAAAAACGCAACAGCATTTTCGCTGTCGTCCACCGGTCCTCCTCAGTGGGGCCCACTCGACACCTGAAGTGATGATCCGAACCGTCCATTGTATCAAGAGGGTGGGCGTGAACATCGCCTAGGTGGCGTAATCTCGGAAGATAATGGAGAGTGGATTTCAGCTGTTAAAACGGATGATTAACGGTGACTTGAAAGATAACGTGAGCCACATGAAATGAGGACCAAAAGTAGTGCTTTCCACCTGATTTTTCGAGTAGAACGCAGTGGACGGATCGGATTTTCCAAAAAGATATTGAAATGGGACCCACCATCGTCACAGCGTCAATGACGCTACCCTGTTTTCGCAACCGGACGCCGTCCGACTTTCACGGCGAGTTGTACGCCCTTGGGGGCGGTCGGACGGCTGATCCGAGCCGTTCATCATGTAGGTGGGCCAGAAAGCTCCCAGAGGACGTTGTCCTTTTGGAAGGAAAGCAAAGAAGAAGAAGAGGAGAAGACTCCGAGTTTGGCTGCTGTGCGTCTCCGCAACCAACTCGTCCGCGATCTCCGGCCTTTCGCACGGACCTCCTGCTCTACATACAAGGAGTCCCAGCTTCCGCAGCTGAGTCCTGCCAGGACTCCACAGAAGGGAGGTGAGAAGAAAGATAAAAAGGCAGTTACGGTTTGGTTGAAAGGAGAATTTCGGAGAGAGTGGTTGCTGTGCGTGGTGGGCGGCTGCTGCACGGGCTTTACTGCTGAGGTGGCGGTTGCTGCTGCACGAGGTCAGTTGCTGCTGCTGAGGAAGCTTTTGGGTTTTGTTTTCGGGAGGTAAGGCTGGCGTGGTTTGAAGGCTTGGATGATTGAAGAAAAGAAACAGGGAATTCCTTTTGTTTCCTTTTTCTTTTCCTTTTATTGATGTCTTTCCTTTGATTTTTTTTGGTTCTAGCATGATCACGCTAGGCTAAACCTCTTAGCTAGGGCTAAGAGGTGAAGCTTGTAGCCTGATGGGAGAGATGTTGCTGGTGCCCTTTGATTAGATTGAAGAGATTTTTCTGATTTAATTTTATGGGAATATTCTTTAGTTTTTAATGGCATGTTGTGACTGAAATTACAATGGGCTTGCAATGGCTTTGAGTATTCCTCTTCTCTTATTTTGATTATAATGTCAGGAAGCCCTGATGTTCACCATCGTCTCCTGGGCATGGTTGGATGTCGTACCCTTCCTGATTTTCATACATTGTTGATTGGTTGGTAATTAGTTTAATCCTGTTGTTTACTTTGTCTCCTGGGCATGGTTAGATGATGGAATCCATTCTAATTCATACACCTTTCATCTCTTGAAACCTATATCAATGGCAGTTCAGTAAATTTCCATAATTTGTGATCCTGGCATACGATCTCCCTGATCTCTACAAGTGGATCCTCTGAATCCCTAGTTCCCGTCCTCTGAATTCCTAAAAGTCTTAGATAATTCTTCCACAATTATTCCTTAATTTCTATTTGGTTTAAATCACATCTTAGTCTAGTTCTAGTTCTTCTTGGTTTCGGATAACGTACAGGTATCAGTCCCTGTGGATTCGACCTCGGTCTTACCGAGTTTATTACTACATCACAACCCTGCACTTGGGGAGTGAACAAGTTTTTGGCGCCGTTGCCGGGGACTGACGGTTACGATTTTATGAAATTAATTGGTTTTAGGATTAGTTTAAGATTAGGATTTTACTGACCTTAGTTTTATTTATTTATTTATTTATTTCTATTTGAGTTCAAAACTAACTTGTTTCCTATTTTGTAGGATCTGGACATAAGTTTCTCAATTGGTAATTCCTTCCTAATCTCTCTACTTTTTCTGTTTTTAGAATTAAGGTGTAAATTTTAGAATTTTTCTAATTCTAGGAAATAGTTTATTTTTAGAATTTAGGTTATTTCTTTCCCTTTTTAGAAATTAACTTTCTATTTTTGTTTCATCTTAGTAACTTTCTAATTCTAACACTTTTAGAATCTAATTTTGTTTCCTAATTTATTTTTAGAATATTTGTTTAGAAACTAACCTTCCTATTTTATAGGCCTTTAAGATAGAAATTTCTAATTTGGTAAGCTCTTTCCCTACTTCTTATCTTTCAGTTCTCTTTTAATTATCTACTTTCTAGTTTAGATCTTTCCTAATTTATTTTAGAAATCTTCACTTTCTTTTAAAAATTTCTTCTTTTAGAAATTGATTTACTGCTATCTTTCTTTTAGAATTTAACTTATTTTATTTTTATTTTGCAGGCCCTTAACTTAGGACTGCAATTTGGTAATTTCTTTCCAACTCTCTTTTCTTTTTAGATTTCTTTTTCCTTTCTTAGGATTAGACTTTGAATTTGATTGAGGGCTACGAGTGTTTCATGCCCAAGTGGGCCCGTGACAACACTCGACGTCTCTTGACTGAAGGAGGATTAGTTGAGGAGTTGACTATCCATCGCAGGATTAGACACCGCTCGAAATCCCCTGAGTTAACTGAGGTTATGGCTGAAGACCAACCTCCTCTACTTCCACCCAGGGTGGAGGATACCCAGGATGAAAATGAGGTGCAACAGGCACCCCCGCCTCGTACTTTACGAGATTTTTTACAACCGGCGGGAGTGAGTACGCCCTCATGCATGATTTTTCCTGAAAATACAGGACAAATGGACATCAAGCCAGGAGTTATCCAACTCCTTCCCAAATTCCATGGACTTGAATCAGAGAGTCCATATTTGCATTTGAAAGAGTTCGATGAAATTATAGCTACATTATGTTTTCCTAATGTATCTGAGGATACGATTAGGCTGAAACTCTTTCCTTTTTCCTTAAAAGAGAAAGCTAAGACGTGGTTACATTCACACCGTCCTAGATCCATTGGCACATGGAATGACATGCAGAGGGAATTCATAAAAAAATTCTTTCCACATCATAAAACGATTACCCTCAGAAAAGCGATCATGAACTTTGCCCAAAAGGAAGATGAAACATTCTTTCAATGTTGGGAAAGGTTCAAAGATTTGGTCAGTTCATGCCCACAACACGGATTTGAAACGTGGCGCATTACAAATTTTTTCTATGATGGACTGACATCTTCCATGCGCCAAATGGTCGAGACAATGTGTAATGGAGAGTTCATTAATAAAGATATCGACGAGGTATGGGACTACCTCGACAGTTTGGCTGAAAAAACACAATCTTGGGACTATTACCCAAAGTCGAACACCACGTCTAGGCCGACTCAATTAAAGGAGAAAGGTGGATTATATCTCTTGAAAGAAGAGGATGATCTCAAGTGTAAAGTGACTACGCTCATAAGGAAAGTTGAGGCCATGGAAGGAAAGAAGGATAAGGTCAATGAAATTGTTTGCGGCATCTGTGATTGCAACATTCACACAATTGAAAACTGTCCTACAATACCCGCCTTTCGAGGAGTGTTGAATGAACAAGCCAATGCCGTAAATAACTATCAAAGACCTTTTACTGGACCTAACTCCAACACATACAATCCTGGCTGGAAAAATCATCCAAACTTTAGTTGGAGGAATGGACAAACGGCGACTCCTCCAGGTTTCTTCAATCAAAATCCAAATCAAGTGAAACCTCAAGAGGAACCGATTCAAAATCCCATACAAGAGCTGGCTCAGGCAATGCGGGGAATCACAGATTTTATGCAAAAGATAGATTCTCGTATGACGGTTATAGAAAAGGGGATGCTTCCTGCACAACCTATCCCCAATCCTAAACCGCGATACGAGATAATGATCCCAGCTCTTCAAATCGGATGGGGCATGCTAAATCCATCACCACTCTTAGGAGTGGGAAGATCATTGATAAAACTCTTCAGGTTAGGCCCGAAAAGCCTCAAGAACCAGAAGAGGACAACAATGATGGATCCAGTGATGCCCCACAAAAAGTGGAACCGGAACTTTTAGAGAAGCCGGTTGCTCCATTCCCCAACGGTTGGTTTCACCAAAACCTCTCTCTAACTCTCAGGATATCCTAGAGGTGTTGAAACAGGTGAAAGTCAACATTCCTCTACTTGATGTCGTTAAACAGATACCTTCATATGCCAAATTCCTAAAAGACTTATGCACGACCAAGCGACGAAAAATTATTCAAAAGAAAATCTTCTTGACTGAGAAAGTGAGCGCCATCCTGAAGCAAGACGTGCCGCAGAAATTCAAGGATCCCGGTAGCCCAACCATATCATGTGTAATCGGGAACCATCGAATTGATCACGCACTTCTTGACTTAGGAGCGAGCGTCAACTTGATTCCCTACTCGGTATACAAACAGTTAGGTTTGGGGGAATTAAAACCCACCCTAACCACACTACAACTTGCTGATCGCTCTGTTCGTGTACCAAGAGGGATAATTGAGGATGTGTTGGTCCAGGTCGATAGATTTTACTACCCTGTAGATTTTATCATCCTGGACACCGAACCCATCAATAACATGAACACTCAGATTCCTGTCATTCTTGGTCGCCCATTCCTTGCCACTTTAAACACAATTATCAATTATAGGAATGGTATCATGACTTTATCTTTTGGAAATATGACATTGGAGTCAAACATCTTTTTTAATAACGACAGAAACTTAGAGGATAATGACGACTTCCATGACATTAACATGATTGACTCTTTTGTGGAAGATACGACACCTCTGACCTTATCCTCAGACCCTCTAGAGACGTGCTCGGCCCACTCCCATGATTTTGATGATGACATGATTAGGGAGACGTGTGCCTTGCTTGATACTGCACCGATACTTGAAGTTAACCGGTGGAGGCCACAATTTGAAGAGTTGCCCCAAACTGATATAGTGCCTCTACCGTCTAACCTCAAGCCACCAAAGCTTGACCTAAAACCTTTGCCCTCTGATTTGAAATATGCATATTTGGGTCAAGATGAGACATACCCGGTGGTGATCTCTGCCCACCTGGAGAAAGAACAGGAGAGTATGCTTATATCTACTCTCATTGAGCATAAAGGAGCCCTGGGATGGACGATAGCGGACCTCAAAGGAATCGATCCCTCGATTTGTACTCACCACATATATCTTGAGGATAATGCAAAAACCGCTCGGCAACCACAACGTAGACTAAATCCAAACATGAAGGAAGTGGTTAAAGCCGAGGTTCTTAAACTACTGGACGTGGGTATTATATACCCTATATCTGATAGTCAGTGGGTGAGTCCAACTCAAGTGGTCCCTAAGAAGTCCGGAATCACCATCGTAGCCAATGCTAATAATGAACTCGTGCCAACTAGAGTCACTACTGGTTGGAGAATGTGCATTGACTACAGGAAGTTGAATACCGTCACGAGGAAAGACCACTTCCCTTTACCATTCATTGATCAGATCCTGGAAAGGTTAGCTGGTCATTCCTATTACAGTTTTCTTGACGGGTTTTCGGGCTATAACCAGATAGAGATAGCCCCTGAAGACCAGGAAAAAACCACATTTACATGTCCCTACGGCACTTTTGCCTATCGAAGGATGCCATTCGGACTATGTAATGCCCCTGCCACCTTTCAGCGATGTATGCTTAGTATCTTTTCTGATATGGTGGGGCAATATCTAGAGGTCTTTATGGACGATTTCTCTGTTTACGGTCCATCTTTCAGCAAGTGCTTGGAAAGTCTTAAATGTGTGCTGAAAAGATGTGAAGAAAAGAACTTGGTACTTAATTGGGAGAAGTGCCATTTCATGGTTCAGAAGGGAATTGTCCTTGGGCATATCATCTCGTCCAAAGGAATCGAGGTAGATAAGGCAAAAATCGATCTTATCTCTAACCTACCTCCACCCAAGAACATCAGAGACGTGCGATCCTTTTTAGGACACGCAGGATTTTACAGGCGATTCATAAAGGACTTTAGTCTTCTCTCTCGTCCTTTATGTAATCTTCTTCAAAAGGATGTTCCATACGAGTGGACTGAGCAGTGCCAGGAAGCTTTCACCAAGCTTAAAGGCACGTTAACCACTGCACCTATCATGCAGCCACCCGACTGGAACCTTCCTTTTGAGCTTATGTGCGACGCTTCTGATTATGCTCTTGGGGCGGTCCTAGGCCAGAGAAAAGATAAGAAGCCCTACGTCATTCATTACGCGAGTAGGACTCTAAATCCTGCCCAGGTGAACTACTCGACTACGGAAAAGGAACTCTTAGCCGTAGTGTTCGCCTTGGACAAATTTAGGTCCTACTTGATCGGATCCAAGATCATTATCTATACAGATCATGCGGCACTGAAGTATCTTCTCTCTAAGAATGATTCTAAGCCCCGCTTGATACGATGGATCCTTCTACTCCAAGAATTTGATTTGGAAATTAAAGATAAAAAAGGAGTAGAGAATGTAGTGGCCGATCACCTTTCTCGCCTTAATACCTCTGATTCCCTTGAGGCGACCCATATCAATGATATGTTCCCTGATGAACAACTGTTCAGAGTCTCCCATTCACCTTGGTTCGCTGATATTGCTAATTATCTTGCTACAGGTGCCATACCGACACAGTGGGCCCGCGCAAGATAAGAAGAAATTTTTCACCGAGGTGCGCAACTTTTTCCGGATGATCCTTACTTATTTAAATATTGCCGACCAAATTCTAAGGAGATGTGTACTAGACAATGAGCATCAAGCGTCATCTCCTTCTGTCACTCAGAGGCCTGTGGTGGTCACTTTTCTGCTAAAATGACTACGGCCAAGATTCTGCAGTGTGGCTTTTACTGGCCCACTATGTTTAGGGATACTCATGAGTTTTGTAAAGCTTGTGAGCGTTGTCAAAAATTGGGAGCATTGTCCCGTCGAAATATGATGCCTTTGAATCCCATTCTTATCATCGAAGCATTTGATTGCTGGGGCATCGATTTCATGGGACCATTCCCCCAATCGTTTGGGAATCTGTATATTTTGCTCGCCGTGGATTATGTCACTAAATGGGTCGAAGCGATTCCGTGTCGAAAGAATGACCATCGCACGGTCATTAAATTCCTAAAAGAGAACATCCTTTCTCGATTCGAAACACCTCGAGCCATCATTAGTGATGGGGGCTCACACTTTTATAATAGACCATTCGAGAGCTTAATGAAGAAATACGGTATCTCTCATAAGGTGAGCACCCCATACCATCCACAGACAAGTGGATAAGCTGAGATTTCCAATAGGGAGATCAAACACATTTTGGAGAAAACGGTTAACCCTGACCGTAAGGATTGGTCAATCCAATTGACCGATGCCTTATAGGCTTACTATACTGCTTTTAAAACCCCTATTGGAATCTCTTCCTTTAGACTTGTCTATGGGAAGGTTTGCCACTTACCTGTGGAGTTGGAACATAGAACCTACTGGGCGATCAAAAATCTTAATTTCAATCTGGACAATGCTGGTTCGCTACGTAAACTTCAATTGAATGAACTTGAAGAAATTCGGAATGATGCGTACGATAATTCGAGAATTTACAAAGACAAGATGAAAGCATTTTATGACCAACACATTTTGCGAAAATCATTCACGCCTGGTCAGAAGGTCCTTTTGTACAATTCTCGATTACATCTCTTCCCGGGTAAGCTTCGATCTCGTTGGACCGGCCCTTACATCGTTGTTACTGTTTTTCCTCATGGGGCCGTTGAGATAAGAGATCCCGACAATGGAAAAGAATTTAAAGTAAATGGACATCGTTTAAAGCCATTCGTCGAGAAATTTGATTCAGAGGACATGTCCATGCCTCTGACCGATCCTGTTTACCAGGACTGATCTCCTAGTCTGATGGAGGTATAGGTAGGTTTATCGCTTTCATAGGATTAGGGTAGTTGCTTTTGTCTGGCTGAAGACGGTAAACTTCGCGCTCTTGGGAGGCAACCCAACTTTTCACTTTTCTCATTCATTAGTTCAATGTTTGTGGGTAGCATTGCCGCAAACCCTCACGAGACTACAACTCGTCCACTAGGGGTAACCTAGGGGTTTAAAGGCTTGTTGCATGCGCTAAATGCAATCGAGAGCACCTGCGAAAGTGGTATAGGTAGGATTTTATTTTTGTTAGTTTTGTTTTACTTTCTCTCTCGTGCTGACCGGATTCCATGCTGCGATCTCTTGGAAAGTCCCTCACGATTCATCATCCAGGTACTATCTTCCCTTCACTTTTTCTTTACTTTTGTTGTTCTATGCGCATTCCATACTCATATCCTTTACATTGAGGACAATGTAGCTTTTAAGTTGCGGGTGGGAGATTAGGTTACCTAATCAGTATTTTCTTGAGCAAAAATTGTGAAAATTTTTAAAATTTCTCTGGACTTTCTGGTGAATTCAAAGTGATTGGATGACCATCTTTGATTTAGAATTACAGGATATGGAATGTTGGTGATTTACTGCTAGTGGATTCAGTTGCTCGTTAGATTTCACAGTTAAGTTTAATTATTAATCCATGATTAGAAGTTGTAAACATTGATTGAGTCATGATTTCACATGTCACATCTCGCTTACATATTAAGATTTCAGTTTGAAACTGAAGGGTTAATTTGGTGATCAGTAAGCATAGAAGGAACCAACTTGAACAATTGCCCGTCAAGATCAATTAAAAGGAAGAGATATCGTCGAGAAAGGTTAGGCAAAGAATCTTCACTATAGGTTTGCTCCCTATAAGTGTGGACTTCATTCCCCTTCTTGGTTTTTAGTAAAAAAAAAAAAAAATAATAAAAATAAAAAAAAAAAAAAATAAATAAAAAAAATTGAAGGAATGAAAAGATGATCTTTGAGGCAAGCTTTGGTTATTATGAATTCTCTTGTTGATTACCGACAATATCCTGAAATAAAGACTTGAATATTAATGTTGAAAGTTGGGATTACACTTTACATCTGTGGAACTCAATGTTTAGAATTATTTCTAATTAAGGGACTAATACTTTGAATGAAGTTTATCGTGTGTTTGAGTCTAGGAGAGAGTAAGGCCCAACATTCATGAATTGTTGAATTCTGAATATCTAGATTGTTTTTCCAAAATCACTCGAGTTCATAGAATTGTCTCGTAATTCTCAACTTATTTTTCGCATACTTTGCTCGGGACTAGCAAAATGCTGGTTGGGGGTTGTGTTGAGAGTCAAATATTGCATATCAGACCCATTTATTGCATGGATTTACAAGCATGACACCGTTTAATAGCCTAATTTAGTTGAATTTGTGATGCAGGGCGCCTTCATGAGCTTGGACTGGGAAAGGACACTAAAAAGCATGGATTTACCGATCTGATGACACTAAAGCAGGGGACGGACTCCAGAAGACCAAGAGCGACGGAATTATACACCAGGGGTCCGCAGAAATCGAGGAATCGAAGCTCAAGTGGCCTGAAAAGTGTCCAAAATGCAAGATCATAGGGTCCCCACCATCTGATCAGTTCGAAACTTCACACGTGGCTTGAGGACCATAAATAAACCGTACACGTAAAATTTCAGCCCCTGGATCACTATGAAAGTGGCCCAACGGACAGATCAGCCCCTTAAATCCTTAAGTGGGACCCACCTGCTGTTTAGATCTGCTTCATCTCCGGTCTCCACGGTCTAAATGATGTGACAGAATGGATGGACGGAGCGGATTTCATATATACATCATGATGGACCCCACAAGGAGCATGCGAGTGCATAGACGGTGCACTCCTGCGGTGCACCGAATTCCTACAAAAGGGTCAGCCACCGCTGACCCGCGTCCTCTTCAAAAACGCAACAGCGTTTTCGCTGTCGTCCGCCGGTCCTCCTCAGTGGGGCCCACTCGACACCTGAAGTGATGATCCGAACCGTCCATTGTATCAAGAGGGTGGGCGTGAACATCGCCTAGGTGGCGTAATCTCGGAAGATAATGGAGAGTGGATTTCAGCTGTTAAAACGGATGATTAACGGTGACTTGAAAGATAACGTGGGCCACATGAAATGAGGACCAAAAGTAGTGCTTTCCACCTGATTTTTCGAGTAGAACGCAGTGGACGGATCGGATTTTCCAAAAAGATATTGAAATGGGACCCACCATCGTCACAGCGTCAATGACGCTACCCTGTTTTCGCAACCGGACGCCGTCCGACTTTCACGGCGAGTTGTACGCCCTTGGGGGCGGTCGGACGGCTGATCCGAGCCGTTCATCATGTAGGTGGGCCAGAAAGCTCCCAGAGGACGTTGTCCTTTTGGAAGGAAAGCAAAGAAGAAGAAGAGGAGAAGACTCCGAGTTTGGCTGCTGTGCGTCTCCGCAACCAACTCGTCCGCGATCTCCGGCCTTTCGCACGGACCTCCTGCTCTACATACAAGGAGTCCCAGCTTCCGCAGCTGAGTCCTGCCAGGACTCCACAGAAGGGAGGTGAGAAGAAAGATAAAAAGGCAGTTACGGTTTGGTTGAAAGGAGAATTTCGGAGAGAGTGGTTGCTGTGCGTGGTGGGCGGCTGCTGCACGGGCTTTACTGCTGAGGTGGCGGTTGCTGCTGCACGAGGTCAGTTGCTGCTGCTGAGGAAGCTTTTGGGTTTTGTTTTCGGGAGGTAAGGCTGGCGTGGTTTGAAGGCTTGGATGATTGAAGAAAAGAAACAGGGAACTCCTTTTGTTTTCCTTTTTCTTTTCCTTTTATTGATGTCTTTCCTTTGATTTTTTTTGGTTCTAGCATGATCACGCTAGGCTAAACCTCTTAGCTAGGGCTAAGAGGTGAAGCTTGTAGCCTGATGGGAGAGATGTTGCTGGTGCCCTTTGATTAGATTGAAGAGATTTTTCTGATTTAATTTTATGGGAATATTCTTTAGTTTTTAATGGCATGTTGTGACTGAAATTACAATGGGCTTGCAATGGCTTTGAGTATTCCTCTTCTCTTATTTTGATTATAATGTCAGGAAGCCCTGATGTTCACCATCGTCTCCTGGGCATGGTTGGATGTCGTACCCTTCCTGATTTTCATACATTGTTGATTGGTTGGTAATTAGTTTAATCCTGTTGTTTACTTTGTCTCCTGGGCATGGTTAGATGATGGAATCCATTCTAATTCATACACCTTTCATCTCTTGAAACCTATATCAATGGCAGTTCAGTAAATTTCCATAATTTGTGATCCTGGCATACGATCTCCCTGATCTCTACAAGTGGATCCTCTGAATCCCTAGTTCCCGTCCTCTGAATTCCTAAAAGTCTTAGATAATTCTTCCACAATTATTCCTTAATTTCTATTTGGTTTAAATCACATCTTAGTCTAGTTCTAGTTCTTCTTGGTTTCGGATAACGTACAGGTATCAGTCCCTGTGGATTCGACCTCGGTCTTACCGAGTTTATTACTACATCACAACCCTGCACTTGGGGAGTGAACAATCACACACACATGGGCATTTCCCTTTCAGATGTGAGATAGGCCATGCTCTTCAGAATATCACTCTTCTTTCTCCCTCTTTAAAACCCAACTCATTTAGGTTAGAAGATTCATGTGGCAACCTTTTTAGGTGTATGACATTCAACCTGGCCAACAGATGAATGTGTAAACTGAGAGGAGCTGAATGCTTTTGTGTATTTGAGACAACCCAAAGGTGTTGAATATATAGAGATTACAGCATCTATACAAGGAAGGAAATAAAATCAGAATCATCTACTTATGAGAAAACCAACTATATAAGGTATGCTAGCTATACAAGGTATGTTGCAGCCTGTCTAACATCCCCCCTCAAACTAATGAGGGTCATCAACAAGTAATAGTTTGCCAACGAGAAATGAGTGACGTGCAGAAGTTAAGGACTTGGTAAAAATGTCTGCAATTTGATCATGAGATGCAACATGCGGTAGAGAAATGAGCCCAGACTGAAATTTCTCACGGATAAAGTGACAATTACCTTCAATGTGCTTCGTCCGTTCATGAAAAACCGGGTTAGAGGCAATCTGAATGGCACTGAGATTATCAACATGGAGTGGAGTATGATTCTGCACAGGAATGCCCAAGTCGGAAAGAAGTCCACGTAACCAGACAAACTCACTACATGCAGCAGACATCGCTCGATACTCCGCTTCTGTGCTTGATTTGGAAACAGTGGCCTGCTTCTTACACTTCCAAGAGATGAAAGAAGTGCCGAGAAAAACACAGTAGCCAGTGATAGATCTTCGTGTGAGAGCGCAACCAGCCCAATCAGCATCCGAAAAAGCACGAAGGTCCAGAGTCGCCGTGGAGGAGAAGAACAATGATCGATCTAGAGTTCCACGTAGGTACCGTATGATGCGTAACACCGCAACCATATGAAGAGTCCGAGAAGCAGAAACAAATTGACTGACGACTTGGACAGCATAGGCAATATCAGGGTGAGTCATCGTTAAGTAAACCAGAATCCCAACCAAACGACGGTATAAGTCGGGCTGTGCAAGTAGGTCACCATCGCCGCGGCCACAATGAATGTTAAGTTCTAAGAGAGTCTGAACTGTTTTCTGATCTATCAATGATGCCAAAGAGAGAAGATCCTTGGCATATTTACGCTGGCTGACCAGGATCCCACGTTCAGAACGTGAAATTTCAAGCCCAAGAAAGTATGTGAGATGGCCGAGGTCTTTCATCTTGAAGGAGGATTGCAGAACTTCCTTTAAAGCCGAGATGCCAGCAACATCGCTACCAGTCAGTAGGAGGTCGTCAACATAGACCAGAACAATGATAATTCCGTGAGCAGTGATGCGCAAAAATAAGGATGGGTCATGACCACTTTGAGTAAAGCGAGCACCCGTAACAACATCGTGAAAGCGTTGGAACTATGCCCGAGGTGCCTGTTTGAGGCCGTACAAGGCTTTCTTTAGGCGACATACTTTATTGTCAGGGATTAAGGAGCCAGGAGGAGGTTTCAAATACACGGTTTCTTGAAGATCTCCATGAAGAAAGGCATTTTTCACATCCATCTGAGCGAGTGGCCATGAGCGAATAGAAGATATAGCCAAAAGAGTACGAACAGTTTTCATTTTGGCCACGGGAGCGAAAGTCTCATCATAATCAATTCCGTATTCCTGTTTGTATTCCTGAGCGACAAGTCGAGCCTTGTATCGATCCAATGATCCATCAGACTTGAGTTTGACCGAATAAATCCATTTGCTACCAATTAGCTGTTGGTCAGCAGGTCGAGTGACAATGTCCCACGTATGATTATCTTCCAATGCTGCAAGTTCTTCTGCCATATCTTTCTTCCAATAATCATGAGTGGCTGCCTGAGAGTATGAAGTAGGAATAAAAACGGTATCCAGAGTAGCATTCATGGTAGACATAGAGCATATCAACCGATCAGGCGCTCGATGTTCACGAGCGGAACGACGGATCGATGAAGGTTCGGGATCAGCAACGGGTACAGTAGGTTCGGGTTGAGTAATAGGTGGTGGATCTGTACGTGGTTGACGTGAGTAAACCTGCAACGGACGAGGAAGAGTACTTGAGGCAAACGGAATTTCTAGAAAGGCAGTTAGACCAGGAGAGTTGGGAGTGTGCGGAGGAGGAAGAGATGAATGAAAAGCAATGTGCTCAAGAAAAACAACATGTCGTGAAACCCGAACACGACGAGAAACCGGATCATAACATCGAAAACCCTTCTGAGTCTCCCCAAATCCCAAGTACATACATTTGACTGATTTTGGAGATAGTTTGTTACGTTCACGTGAAGCCAGGTGAACATAACAGATACAACCAAAAACACGAAATGTGGAATATGAAGGGGGTAAGCCAGTGAGAACAGAGTAAGGAGATTTACTGTTCAGAACTTTGGTTGGCATCCGGTTAATTAAGTAAACGAAATGTAACATTGCTTCAGCCCAGAAAGAACGAGGAACACTCATAGCTGTCATCAGGGTGTTGACAGTTTCAACAATATAACGATTTTTTCTTTTAGCCACCCCGTTCTGTTGTGGAGTATCAGAACAGGTGGTTTGATGAATAATTCCATGCCCTTGAAGAAATGTATGAAAATCAGTTGAGAGATATTCCCCCCCTGAGTCAGAGCGGAGAGTTTGAACTGAAATCCGAAATTGAGTCTTCACCATACAGTGAAATAACTTGAATTTTTCAAAAACCTATGACTTCGATTGCAGAAAGTAAATCCAAGGTAGCGTATGAAATCATCAATGAATATAACATAGTATCGTAACCCAGAGAGAGACATGATTGGTGAAGGACCCCAGACATCCGTATGCACAAGTTCAAACATACAAGTTGATTTTGTAGTACTTAGGAAAAATGGAATACACTTACTTTTTGAAAGACAACAGGAAGAACAAGAATAATTCAAATTATTTTTATTAAGAGAAATATTTCCTAACATGCCAGACGAAATTAACTGAAGTAACCGATCGGAATGTGGATGACTCAGGCGAAAGTGCCATAGTTTCCACAATTTATTTACTGAAGAAATATCTGATGAAGAAGGAGAAAAGAAACAACGAGCCAGAGTGACAGATGGATCAAAATCCAGCACGTATAGACGACCATGCCGCCTACCCCTCCCAAGTACCTTCCCCATCACCAGATCCTGCACAAAATAATAGTTGGGAAGAAATATGACTAAGCAGTTATTTGATGTGAGTTGACCAACTGAAATTAAATTGGAGGAGAGGTTAGGGACGTGAAACACATCACGAAGGGTGAACTGGCGATGAGCAGAAGGAGAGAAAGTCAATGATCCAACAGACTGAATAGGGAGTCTAGTGCCATCCACAGTAGAAATAGCTTGATTGCCGGTGTAGGGACGAATGTCACGAAGATGGGATACAGCACCGGTCATATAATTGGAAGCACCCGAATTGAAGAACCATGTAGAAGATGGGGATATACCTGACATACCGGCCGCAAAAAGGGCCTGAACGATTTGTTGGAGCATCGCAGGAGTCAACGGAGATGAAAGACCTTCAGCAGAAACAGTAGATGTAGAATCAGTAACAGTCGGCTCGGAAGAAATAGTGGCAGCAGTAGCAGAAAGAGCACGATCACGGCCACGACCACGACCACCACGTCCACGGACGGAAGAAGATGCATATGCACGTGTACGGCAGTCTTGAATACCATCACCAGTTCGTCGACAATAAGCGCACCATTCTTTGCATTGAGTGACAACATGACCTACCTTGTTGCAGGCACGACAGGTTAAAGAAGAGGAGTCACGTGTTGGTGCAGTGGTGGACACAGCAAGCACCATATCAGATGATCCCGGAGTCGAGGAAGAAAGTGATAGAACTTTCAGTCGTTGTTCCTCAGCCAATAGGTCATTAATAACTGAATTCAACGAAGGAGTAGGGCTATGGTTCAAGAGAGCAGCTCGACAATGCTCGAATTCCGGACGCAGTTTCATAAGAAATTGGCTAACTTGCGCACTTTCACGCATAGTTTGGAAAATCCTAAAGTCATTAGGAAATATTGGATCCATCATGGCCATCTCAGTCCAAATTGTGACAATTTTAAAATAAAATGATTGAATACTGTCATCCCCTTGAGTAAGATTTACGAGATCCTGTTCCAGATGATATGACCGGGCCGCATTACTTTGTTGATAAATTGTCTGAAGATAGTCCCACATTGCCTTAGTCGTGCGATGAGGTGTGAGGCCAACAGCAATGGATCGATCGACTGAATCGAGAATCCAGGTAATAATCCGTCCATTATTCATTTCCCAATCAACCAATTTATCGGCATCCGTGGAAGTGGGAATAGTAACAGATCCATCAATTACTCCCCACAAACCACGACCCTTCAGAAAGTTCTGAAAATGGATGGCCCATAATGAATAGTTGGTACCATCAAAACTACACATTGGGGCCTCTGTACGTGATGAGTTCTTGTCCATTGAGCGGAATTAATATAAAGCACGCAAAGAGTTATAGCAGAAGAATGTTTTAGGTGCACCGTACAGAAGGAGATATCCAACGCGTAGTAGTATCTGGATCTTGGCTGAATAGGATCTTGGCGAAATAGGAACAGCAACAGCAATAGGTCTGGATGGGAGCAACAGCTCTGGACAAGCAATAGATCTGGATGAGCAGAGGTTGCTAGAACAGATCTGGATGAGCAACAGATCTGGATGAGCAGAGGAGCAACAGATCTGGACGATCAGAGGTGGTCGGACGATCAGAGGTGGTCGGACGATCAGAGGGGCGACGCTGGACGAGCAGGGGTGGTCGGACAGGCAGGGGGTGGTCGGATCTTCAACAGGGGATGGTCGGACGCGCCGGGGTGGTCGGATCTTCAACAGGGGACGGTCGGACGACGCAGCAGGGGTGGCCGGACGACGCAGCAGGGACGGTCGGACACGCAGAGGTGGTCGGATCTTCAACAGGGGACGGTCGGACACGCAGAGGTGGTCGGATCTTCAACAGGGGACGGTCGGACGACGCAGCAGGGGTGGCCGGAAGACGCAGGGGTTGCCGGACGACGCAGCAGGGGTGGCCGGACGACGCAGAGGTGGTCGGATCTGACAGGTGGTGCCGGATTTGGATCAGTGAGGCTCTGATACCATGTAAACTGAGAGGAGCTGAATGCTTTTGTGTATTTGAGACAACCTAAAGGGGTTGAATATATAGAGATTACAGCATCTATACAAGGAAGGAAATAAAATCAGAATCATCTACCTATGGGAAAACCAACTATATAAGGTATGCGCTAGCTATACAAGGTATGTTGCAGCCTGTCTAACAGAATGTGCCCGCAAGGATCAGAATAACTAAAAATACCAGCTTATCCAATGATAAGCTGGTGCAATACAAAAACAATATACACCACCAAAATGCATTCAAATTCACCTGTAGCCCATTTGATGATTCGCTCTGTCAGATATATGGTTTTTCTGGTCATCATGGTTGGCTCATATATTTGATGAATTGGATATCATACACATACTACATGAGCCCCGAAATTTCCCACTTATTACTTGAAAGAAAACTAAACGTGTGAATTTTGGCAATTGTATCCGTCAAAAAGAACTGCATGAGGAATTCCATTTAATGGATGTATTATTTGGCAAAATCCTATTCCCCAAGCATTTTGCAGTAAAATTCCCATATTCATGCACAGAAATCGTGCTAGCATGTACCTAGCCTGAGTATCTCACAGTAACCTTGTTTAGGTTCCTGCTGCTAACCAAGTGCCACATGGGTGGAACTTTCATAAGATCCACCCTCTCCATCATGCTCTGGAACCCAAAAATCATGATGATACAAAACTCAGGTAGTCCACAGCATAGGAAATAAATCATATGGGACTTCCACCATTGTTTTGTGTAGGGTCCACTGTGGTGTTTACATGCCATCCAATCCATTCATCTGGTGTGCCACATCAGGATAAATAGATTACCCAAAAATACCAATAAAACTCATGTGTGCCATAGCAGGATAACCCCCCAGCGTGCTCATGCATGCGCACACGCAGAGGGAGGGAGGGAAGGAGGGGGAGAGACAGAGAGAGAAGGGGGAGGGGGGTGTTTTTGAATAAATAAAAGAAATAATAATAATAATAATAATAATAATGCAAGTTGATAGAGAGAATAAGAGTAAGGGAGAAAATGGATAAGTAGACATCGGTGAGACCAGGTGGGGAGACCAAAGGTTTGGGGAGTGTTGGAAGGCTCTCTCCACCCTTCATATGGGTGTGTCTCCAGATCATGGGCCATTTCAGCCCTACTCTGCCCCCACCACTCCACTCTCTATTCTTTCAACCCTCACCTTCCTCTACCCTTCTGTCCCCCTATCATTAACACCCCGTGTCCACGTGCTCCCTCCCTCACCCGTCACAACTAAATTCAACAATGCATATTTGGAATTGAATTTCAACTAACCATATTCTAATTTCATTTGTTCACTATTCATTTTCACATGGAGTAAGTGGGTCCTACCAAAAATAAGGTTAATCCCAATTTAGATTTTAGAAGGAAATCCCTCCACCAATGGACCCTTGAATGTTTGTAGTCCATCTAATTTCCACCCTAACAAGTATTGGACACTAGAATTGAGAACATCCATATCTAGACTCTCCATCAATTCTAGCCCCTCTCTTCATGTGCCCCTACAGTTCATCCCTACCTCCTGATCAATCACCATTTCTTCAGAACCACCACTGATTGGATGGCTAGGATTGCCATATCAAAATGAAGCTCAAAATGGGCCAAATACTGGATGAACCAGCAACTTTGGTGATTGCATTAGGTTTCGTTAGGAAGTATATGGACTGGCTATTTTACGAGCCCTTGATTGGATGGCAATGGTTCTCAGACTAGATTGAAAACAGCCTATATATATACGGATTGCCTATATTGAGAGCCCTCAATTTTGGGGTTGGCTATTAAAAAAGATTTCAGCTTTCCTAGACTATTTTCCCAATTGCTTGGATGGAGCTAAACTTGCAAGCAGCCTGTAGTTGATCAGTTCTTCATATTAAAATGGTGGTGGCCAAGGAATGGATTGGAATGAATGGATGGTCCAAATTGAGGATTGGACTACAAATTTGCAGCATCCTATGATACAACAAGTTGTATAGGATCAATTCCAACAATCCAATTACACTCAACTAAAGCTCTTCCAAGTCACTATTTAAAAGTTCATAAAAAAGGTATTGGGCTAAAGGTTTTGAAACAGGTATATAAGATGTGATGTCATATAATTCACCCTGATACAGCCAGGAATCACCCTGTATCAGTCTGTTTCAGGCCAATGTAGCCAGTATCGTTCATTGATGATACCAGCATTCATGTCTGGGAAGATACTTTAAACCTTGATTGGTCTCCCTTGTCGAGGATTTCATCAAAGGAGACAGAGGGACCCTCCTGTTCACCCAACCTTCAATTATGCATTCTTATGCAAATGTGGGGCAATGACTTGTATGACCATTGATTGAATATTGAAAAGATAAATAAAATGCATACACCTTCAATTATATGACCATCTACCTCATGCACATGCCCACTCTCAATGATGAAAACAATAACCTTCTTCAATCCGAACGGTCCAAATCTTGGGCCGAAGTTTTACATCCAAACGAACCTTATTCACCCATTAATAGACCCTTTATTTTTATTTATTTATTTATTTTTTAATTTTTTGGTTGAGTATGGGCCACTGTCTTTATTTGTGTTTTGACTATCAATTAAATAGCCAAAACTGGACAGTTATATCAACCACTCTGCATAACTTTTGGATTTGTACAAAATCCATGATGGGTCCTAAGATCTGAAAGGTTTGGATTGAGTATATGTATGAGGGGATGTATATGAATACAACTACTCCACAGAATTATGTAATAACTTAATGGAATGAAATTGCCTGGTTCCTACAAAAAGAAAGTGGGAAGGAAATCCACTTTCGTAACTTTGACTCTGATTCGTCCCCACCTAAACCTCTTTTCCATCTTCATCACATCTATCTACATCTGTTTACAACTAAGATGATAGTTCCTCTCATCAAGTTTGCTACAATACATCCCACTTATTGCTTCATCTACGTTGGGATTCTTTGAATCGGGTTCATTTTTCAATCATTCAAACCGTACATATGGTGGGCCACATCATCGACAGGGTACCCACCCAAAAAAAAAAAAAAAAAACACCCTTGAGGTTGGAATAGTTCAACCCTTTGATGTGATTATTCTTTTATCCTGAATATGGACTACTAGCTGTATAGTTATTTATTTTGTGGGTCGTTTATTGAAAGTTTAAAGGTTTCTTTTTTGGGACAGTCATCATAAGTTGCGTGGCACATCATATTAACGGTGTTGATCACTGAACATGATCCATATATACTTTGATTAGTTAATTAGTCGATTATCAGGCATTTATTGGATGGTTGAGATGAGAAATAGACGAATGTTCAAATTCAGCAAACAAGTGTACGGTGAAACAGATTTTAAGACTGTTTCATTTCTCAATTTCCACATGTAACTAACCCCTCTTGAGAGGGACTGCCAATCAAAGATGGGAAACATAATGCATATAGATTGTGTCTATCTTATCTCCTGCCCATGATGGCTGGATCATAAACACAATGCAATATGAGCTGTCCATTTCCCTGGCTATTGATTGGGTGATTAGGATCATCCAACCAAAGTAACTTTTTGAAAAGAAGGGTGAAAACATGATTGATATGGATCGTCCATTTTCATAGATATTGTTTGGACGATTATGTTCATCTGATCTAGGGCTGTCAATAGGCCAGGAAAATTTAAAAAAAATTTGAGTTTTAACCACACCGTCCATCCATTTTGCCATATCGTTTTAGCATATAAACTCAAAAATGAGGCAGATACAATCTCAAGTGGACCACACCATAGGAACTAAAAGTGATAGTGACACCAACCGTTGAACCTTCTTGGGGCCCACCATGATGGTTAAGTGATATCCAACCTGTTCTTAAGGTCACATAGACGTGGATGAAGTGAAAATACAAATATCAGCTTGATCCAAAACTTCCGCGACTTCCAAGAAGTTTTCAACGGTGAGAGTTTAATCCCTACTGTGTGGTCCAGTTGAGCCTTGTATCTGCCTCATTTTTGGGCTTATATCCCACAGAGATATGGAAAAACGGGTGGACGGTGTGGATAAACCCATACATCACGGATGCCCCCCAGAACCCCTGCCTGTTCCGATCTGAAGACCGCCTGGTAGGACGCAATCCGCGTTCGATGGTTAAGGCTACCTAACAAACTTTTATTATTATTATTATTATTATTTTATAAGTGTGGGCAATGAAGGGTGGGACTGGCATGATGGATGGTCTAGATAAGTGATCGATAGTTTGTAGCATGATCAATATGAACCGTTCATTTCCCCAAGCTTTGAATAGATAGATGGGGTCACCCAACAAATGATCTCTGGGGAGGGATGGACAATCAAGGGTGGTAACACGATGGATGGTCAAGATCAATGATCGGACCATTTTTAGTATTATGATCAATGTGGATCATCTATTTCCATGGGTATTAAATCAATGGTTAGGATCATCCAACAAAAGTGATCATTTGGGAGGGATGGGCAAACAAGGATGGGATACATATGGAAAATTGTCTAGATCAAGGATCAGAAATTTTATAGTATTGTGATCAATATGGACCGTCCATTTCCGAAGGCATTGAATGGCTTGTTACGCTTATTCGAAAGAAAAAAAAATGATTCTTTTGAGAGGGATGGAAAGTCAAGGTGGGACCCACATCATGGATGATCAAAATTAGTGATTAGGCTGTTACTACGATGAATGATCAATACGGACTGTTCATTTCATTAGGCATTGAATGGATGGTTAGGATCATTTTTCCAGAGTAATTTTTTAGAGATGTGCAATCAAGGGTGGGACCCACATGATGGATGGTTCAGATCAAAAATAAAACCTTTTATAGTATGGTCATTAGGGACTGTTTTTTCCCATTAGAAATATTTGAATGGTTAAAATCATTCTACTCAAGTGAAGATTATTTTAGAGATGGAAGTCAATGGTGGGATGCACTATATATATGGATGGTTTAGATCAGTGTTGACATCATTTGTATTGTCATCAATATAGAACATCCATTTCTTTAGTTATTGAGGATCACCTAATGTAAGAGTGATCTCTGTTTTTAGAGAGATGAGCACTTAAGGTGAGATATGCGCAAGAGATAGACTAGAAAAATGATTCAATGATTTTATACCATAATCACTAGGATCATTACATATGTGACTATCATTTTCTTTATTATTATTATTATTATTATTATTATTATTATTATTATTTTCAATTCATAGATGGGACGGTTAGCATTCTCTACAAACATAAGCAACCCAAAGTGTTTTTTACACTCAAACCGTAGTGGGATTTCACTAGAGTTGAATATTGAGTCAAGTCGAACCGAGTAAGGGCTGACTCGACTCGATCCAGTTTCGAAATAAGCTTGACCCGAACTCAATCCTACTCATAGCGAGTCCAGCATGCCTGACTTGATCCGTGTTCGGTCTGCCCTGGATTAATCTGGATCGAGTTTGTTCCAGTCAGAAGTACCGAGTCGGGTCGAGTTGGCACCGAGTCGGATTAAGAGATGAGGGAGGGAGGGATTGGAGAGGAGAGGAGAGGAGGGTGATGGTGGTGGGTGGTTGCCGGGCTTGGAAGAGGAAGAAGAGGAGGTGGTTGTCGGGCTTGGAAGAGGGAGGGAGGGAGAGGAGGGTGATGGTGGTGGGTGGTTGTCGGGCTTGGAAAAGGATGAGGTTGAGAGAGAGAGAGAGAGAGAGAGAGAGAGAGGTTGGGATCGGGTCAAGATAGGGTTAGAAAGTTGGGTCGAGTCGGGTTTTGGATCGAGTCAAGTCTAACCGGATTGAGTTACTGGGTAAACTTGAACTCGACTCTTTTTTAGTTTATATTAGGTGAAGCTTGCTCGGCTCGAACCGACTCACCCGTTCGGTTCAGGTCAAGTCAGATCAGACCCGAGTTGAACGAGTCGAGTTATCCGGATCGGTCGTCCAATGCCTACCTCTAGATTTCACCACATATGGGTACTTGAACCATTGACCTAGTGCTGAAACTCCTATGAGTCTACCACTGGGGCAAGAGTAAGGACCCAAGCAACCCAAGTTTGCACCAAAGTGGATTGGTGATTTAAGATGAAGATTGCTCCAATTTTATTTCTCTCCTTAAGCTGTCCACCTTTTGGTGTTATTAATCAAATGGCTAGGATCACAGCATTTGTTTGCCCCTAACAAAATGATTGAATGGACCACTTGTGAATTGAATGGATTCAAGAAAAAAATCTCACGCACACACAACGACTTGTAGATTAAAAGTTCGTGCAATTAGTGGTGTGGGCCAACCCTAGCATGTGTACGGTATCCAACCTGTCCAACGGATTTCCACGCTATGATGATGGGACGTACCAAAAATTAAATTGGTTGAACCATTAAGAGAGCCCCACTTGAAGTTGCAGGTCTTTGATACGCTTGTCCTTTATTTTCTATGGTGTGACCCATATGCTGGTTGGATTGGTCTGGTCTGAGCCGTCTTTTCACAATGGTGCAATCCTTCAACAGCTAGATGCCATACACACAGCTCCGTGGGCCCAACCAACAACTAACTTATCATGCACTATGTGTGAGAGTTTCTCATATGTGTGGGTGCACGTGCGAAAGATCGTTTCTTAGATCTTTAGCTTCGGGTCAGGTTTAGGACAGATCCAGGTTGAATAAGAGCATCTACATGGTCAGATCCACCCGATGGATGGAATGGATCTTACGCACGTGTGCAATATAGGTTGACACATTCATGGCGTGTAGATTGGGTTGACAAGAGCTGAAGGGCATGGGCTTAGCAAAACCTCATTCCTGTAATGCGAAGAGAAAATTATCACAGTAAACGCTACCTTTCATTCAGCATCTTTTATGTACAGTACAAAACTTATCTTCCCAACTTAAACCTTAAACGTATGGATAGAGCATTTAGAGGACGAAAATACCCCTGCCCGTACGTGCAATGCTACGTGAAAAAGCAGGGTATTTTCACATATGTTGGTTGGCTAAATTAGCTTTTCTTACACATAATCATATATATGCTCTGTAAAGTAACTTATTCTAGTTTTGGAGATATGCTTGTTAAATAAATAGGCGGAGAACTGGATTAAATGTTAGGAAAACATTTTTATATACTTACATATATACATATTTATATAATTATGTATTTGAGAAAAATGTAAGAGAGAAAAAGTTCTTCTCATAGAAAATAAAAAATAATAATATGCCAAACTGCCGTACGGGCGGCAGTGCAGCGGCAGCCTAGGCTTTTTTGTTTTTTAAATTATTTTTTTCCATGGAATCCTCGTTGCTTTTGTGGGTCCCATCATGAGGTCTGTGTTATATCCAAACCGTCCATCTATTTGGCAAGCTCATATTAAGGCTTGAGACGAAAAATAAGACAGATCTAACTATCAAGTGGACCACACTCTAAAAGGCAGTGGGGAATTGAATGTCTACCATTGAAACCCTTTTAGAGGTTATAGAAGTTTTGGATCATTATGAAATTTGTTTTTCCTCTTCATCCAGGTCTTTGTGACCTTATGAATAAATTGGATGGAAAATAAATGTTATGGTGGGGTGAAAATAAATTTTCCCGCTGCTCTTTGTGGTGTGGTTCAGTCGATCTTTGGATATGATTTATTTATTTATTTTTATTGGGGATAATGCTTTAAAATGATCTCGAAATATGGATGACCGTTTTGGATATAATAAATACGTAAAACTGTCGAGCCATGTAACTTTGATCTTTTTTGAACCGTTCGTACGACTCGGAGTTCAAAGAGGGTCAACGCTTGTCTTCGAGCACCAGCCGATCAGCTTGAAGGAAAAAAGCAGGGGCATTTCGACCTTCGGCAAGTCGTCCGTACAGATGGTGCTTATTCCGGTGAGGTAAAAAGAACTGGGCTCAAGAAAGTAAATGGGCCATAAATGGGTCGTACAATGGTAAATTTCTCAGTGCACTTTGTGTATGGGAACCTTTCCACGCGTGTAGTATTATTTGGATTCGGTGGCATCTAAATCATCCATGTGGACCGTCCACTTGGTCCAGTGAATTCCTCATAGGTCTCCTTGAAAAACATGCGCTTATCAGATGATCCAAACCGTCCATTTAGTGGCATGCAAAATGGATGTAGAAGACTGTTCGTACAAGAAAGACTCAGTCAGGGATGCAGAGAACAATGTTTTTGCTACATCTTTTGTCCAGTAGGGGGAGAAGAGAAGGATGGAGCTCATGGACGGTTCAGATAAGTGATGTAGATGCCAATATGTCTAAATGCAACAATGTGCACGGGAAGGTTTTGATGCATTCAGCTCACCGTAGATCCTTAAGTGTATATAAAGCAACAGGGAGCACTATAACTTACGGTACTCTAATAGCATACCAGATAGAGACATAATCACTGCTCATAGATCCGGTCTGTCCATTAAATAAAGTACACAGGTCATGGCCTACCCAATAATTTAAAAAAGAAAAAGGAAAAAAAGAAGCACTAATGAGATGTTTCATAGCATTTGATCAATAGCCTGTAAAATGAACGGTCATGATATTTTATGAAAAAGTAGGTCAAGTAAAAAATCTGATTGATCTATGGAAAAGGCCTATTCATGGATGGATTGAACTCTCTCCTCGGTGTTAACTTTCAATGGTACCTCATGGAAAATGAGGCGAACCTAATGAACAGTCCAGATTCACGGGTTGGACTCTCCAAATGTCCCGATGCAAGTAGGAGCACTATAGCTTATATTTCTCAGAGGGAGTACCGGATCATTTTCTTGCGTGTGTGTGTGCGCGCGCGAGTGGGTGCACGTGCCGTCACTGTCCCATGCACATTGACTCTCGCACGAAGTGAGATTTTTCATGTTGTTGGCCGGTAGATGTCAGCCATTTTAGTTTCACGCATTTTTTTGAAAATGCAAAAGGCCCGTTTGGGTAGGGGATACTGCTTAACGGAATTAATTCTAATGCTGATTTGGTGGGCCCCACGCACTCCATGACAGATTTGCTACACGTACCTCCACGTAATTGTAATTAGTGGCATTTTTAGTTCTTTCTAGAACTTTCACAATTGCAATTTTTTCCGAGAGATGGAGGGTAGAAGCCTACCAAATACCCGAATGGACCCAAACCATTGCATTCTCTGTTTTAGATAATTCCAAAATCATCAGTGTAATGATCATATTCTCTCTCTCTCTCTCTCTCTCTCACTCATAGATAGGCAGAGAGGGAGAGAGAGAAATGATCACCTGTGCTCCTTCTTAGTTGAGAACTCGTGCACACCTCTATGCATGCGTCATGACTACAAAATTTGAATGGTCCACATCATGTGGCACCCCATAAAACCTCTATGACCCAACTTTTAGCCTAATCCAAAACTCTGGTGGACCATAACAAAGGATGGGGCGAATCAAAGGAGGAAACTGTTTTCCTTTGCTATAGCCCACCAGAGTTTTGGAGTAGGTAAAAAGTTTGGGCCCTACAGGTTTCATGGGTGCCCCATCACTTGGACCATTTGGATTTTGTGCCTGTGGCACATGTGCGAAGGTGCAAATAAGTTCTTGCTTAAGGTGTGCAGGTGATTATTTCTCTCTCTATATACATGGTAAGCTTTGTGGGACTATATCATATCATGGTAAGCTTTCCATGAGGTCGAGCTCTGTGGGACCCACCAAGAAAAATGATAGACATCCATCCCATCAATCAGATACACCCTTTCATGGTGTGCCATGGGCCGAAAAATCTTGCCAATCTATGGCTTATTGGGCCACACCATAGACAACAGTTGAGAATGGATGCCCACCCATTAAAACCTTGGCCTAGTGAGATATGGTTTAGACATCGAGCCCATCCATTGTGTGTGTTCCACTTGGATGAGGGATCACACCAAATTTACGCCATTCGAAAATTTGAGGTGGACCTATGGAGTGCTTTCAAATATTTTTAACATGATTTTTCGTAATTTCAAATGGTGTAGCCTTCTAAATTCTAGATACAGTTGATTTTTTGAACATCCCATGACATAGAGGGGACTTACTGAATGCACGGTATGGATGTCCATCACACATCACGGTAGGGCCCACAGCTCGATCTCATAGTACAATTTATATATATATATGTATGTGTGTGTGTGGGGGGGAGACCGAGAAAAAGCTTCTCCACTATCTAGTCTATAGGACAGAGCCTTTTGAGAGTTTGATTGAGCTAATTCAATGCAAGGGTTTCCCACCCAACTGTAAAGATGGTGGAGAAGAAGTCCTTTAGGGTTATGATGGTGTCTGGTTGGGACAGTCGTCAAAGTCAAAAGAAGGATTGAGAGGGGCTAGCTGGATTTTAGGGACATGACCCCTCCTTTCCTATATTTCAGCCTCTAAAAAGAGAGAGCTTTTTTCTTGAAACTCCCTCGTGTATACAAAGTACACACAGGCAGTGTTATGATAACAATCATTTGGCCATGGAAAATATTCCAGTAGAGGATCTATGCAATCTTTCATGGAATAAAACTTACAAATATTTCAAAGCCCATATGAAGAAATATGGAGAAAAAGATAGTGGAATGATTGTTTAGTTGATTAGTCCTTTCATGGCTTCATATCACTAATCTAAAGTTTGTGAACTTGATATGGAATCCACCCATTATAAAACTCACTTTTTATCTTTTTATCTTTTCTTATCTTTCTTTTTTAAACTCTCTTTCTATGCCCATTTCAATTTAGTAGTTCTCTCATCATATGCATGGTATCTTTGGGAATCATGATTATAACTCCAGTTAAAATTCAACCCAAGCATAAAAAATTGTCAATGTCATGCGAATCTAGATTCACAATCGGCAAAATTTTGAACTTTGTCAAATTTCCAACATTTTCATGGAGAGGATTGATAGTCTACAATCGGCTATAGGTTTCCACATACGACCCAATTCTTAAAGCATTCTTGCAAAAAAAAAATTATTTTTTATTTCAATACTTGTTGAATCTGCTCCTTAATTGATGCATTCTCTGTGAAAAAGAAAATGAGGAGTTGAGGTGGAACACTCAAATCAAAATATATGGAATAGTGATAAATATACTGATTATACGTCGATCAACCTCACAACCATTGGACCTCTAGGCCGAGCAGGTCAGGTTTTCTCATTTGTTTCCAAATAGTCCATACAAGATAGGACTATGTAAGCCTACCTAATATTTGAAAGACTCAACTCTATTTCTTTAACATTGTGTATCCATCTCTTTGAAAATTTAGGCATTCCTTATTACATTATTAAGGTGTCCGAAAATACTCAGGATCAAAGTATCACATTTGATAATTGATGAACAAGCCAATTAAATGATCTTTAAGTTTCGCAATTGACACCCAAGAAGGGAAAAAGAGAAAAACAAGTGCCAGTGAGATAGCATACTAAACGCAACAAAAACTAAAGGGTTTCCTGGTAAAGATTTAAGGCACCATTTGGTAGGCGCCCAGTTCATCTTATTTTAATTAACAGTAATTCTGTAATAGAGATATTGATCTCAAATACATGATTACTTTTTAACACGAACTCATTATGTATTAGAGATGTAATTATTGTTAACTAAAATGCCACAAAGTTAGCCTTGTTAGGAACTTCAGCAAAAGAGATTGGCTTGTCACTAGTGATCACTGGTATCAGTCGATGGTATCTACAAAAGAGCTTGGCTTACCACTACAAACTGAACATCGGTGGCATCTGCTGATGTACTATCCATATCCAACCTGGGCGATATGAAACTGAGGTTAAGCTCATTTTCTCCTCATACCGTGTGATATTTTGAAAATTATCGCAATGAATCAACAATATATTGATACATTATGATATTTTGTAAACATAAACTCCTTTGTATTGTCCATACCATCTTACATATCGTCGAAACCATCAATACGTGTCATTAATACAATCTTCAGCTCCATTTGCAGGAATTTTGAAAAATTCACCAAATTCCTCAAAAAATATTTTTTATTTTTATGAAATTTTTGTTATGGTAATCTTCCAATGGTGATTTCAACTACTTGATTATTTGAAGAAAAGAAAATTTGGGTGCAAAAATCGAAATTGAAGATTGCGCAGTACCAGAAACAAAAATCAGTGGGCATTTTCAAAGTTGAATAGTTTTTCTTTTTTAAATCACTTGAAATCTGTGGAATGAAGTTCATAATCCATAATTTTACATGTTTTGCATTCTCAATTACGGAATTTGGCCAATGATTTTTCTAGTTTGAGAGAAAGTGGGAATAATTTTAAAAAATCTGATTTTTCAGAGCCCATTGATTTTTTTACTTTCTTGCATGTCTTTTATGATTTATATATTACATATGAACTGATTTTGAATATGATAGAATTACTTCTATGATACAACGGATAGTTTAGGCCCCTATACAAAGGAAGTTTATTATGTGTACTTATTTTTGTGATCTTTTGAATTCCAAGTATATAATAATGTCTTTTGTCAACATCCCCTGGATTTCATTGAAAAATTCGATGAATTTCTTAATGTTTTTCATTATTTCCCAAAAATGGCAATACAATATGCAATATATGCTATAATTCCCCCTGATATGTTTATGCATTCTAAAGGTGTGATACGTGCATCGATATCGATATTGAAAACACTACTTGCCACCACAAAGTTCTACTTCTATCAAATCAGCTAGTCTCCAAGGGAACGGACCCTCATACCAAGAGATGACAATAATCCCCCCAAATGATGGCCTGGAGAAGTGGAAACAAAAAGTCTTGAACAAGTAGTCTGGACATTTTCAAATGAGTATCCAAGCAAAAGAAGTCTCAGCTCACTCTCATTTTGTTAATTGAAGAAACCTGGGAAGTTGTAATATTGATTTGGCTGACTTGTTGAATCTGCAAAAGATGCAAAAAAGGGATACTAAATTCAGAAAAGATGAATAACACAATGATTTCTTTCAGTAAATCCTCTTACCGCCTCTGACCAGAAATGATAAAAACCCTTCTCTTCTCTTCTTTATAATTTAGTTTATCAAGACAATCTGTTGATTGTTTCTTATTCCTCTCCCCCTTCACTGGTACAATTTGGTGTCTGAGTGAAGATGGACGACAAGGTAGGAAGCATTTCACTGCTTTTCTTGCCTCCACAAATGGAGGGATTACAACACAAATGACTGCCTCACTTCCTATCAAAGACCTCTGCGGATGAGGAACAATTAGTTGATGGGGAAGTATATGATCCTTAACCCAAGGATATGCACTGTATACTCCAGTTTTCAATTTGTAAAAGTTAGGCCATTGGTCCAGTAATCTAGGCCATCAGTATGATCCGACCCGCCATGGATGCAGTCTTCTAGGTTTGATCATTTCATGGAGCGAATTATGTGATAGCTTCATCATGGATTTACACATTCTCACCACTCTCTCAGAATTTCACAGCTGGGAATGGGAGCATCTGTGAGAGGAAGGCGGTCTGAATGGACTAGGAAGAGATCAAAACCTTAGGCCTGAAATCATGAAGCTCAGACAGCAAGAGCAAAACTTATAATGTCAACTCTTTGCGAAGCAACAGATGACAGCCCTCTCTCTCTCTCTCTCTCTCTCTCTCTCTCTCTCTCTCTCTCTCTCCTGTCTTTGTAAGGTCACCTGATGGTTCTACTGCCTCATTCGGCACTTTGACATGCCCTGAGTTTAGAAACCACAAAAGACAGGGTTGTCTATACAAAAAATAAAATAAAATAAAATAGGGTATATGAATATCTGCAGCACACACACACACACAAATCCTCAATCGCATCTAATTATATTTCCAGAATCTCAATAACATGAAAACAAGCAGCATGAGATGACATTCTTATTAGGTACAGAGCCAGCAAAAACAGCTGACCAACATATGCAAGGAACCAAACTAACTGCAAATGCATGTGAGAGTTAGCACGACAACAGAAAGCAGTCATTCACCCAAACTACATCTTAACAGTACACCAGCATTTTCTCTGCTATAAGAATATAAGCTGGAAAGGGAAAGAAGGATTTGTACAGGGAACTTCACCTTGAGCTTTCTACACACTTTTCTACATGCTCAGGTCATTTATCTAATTCACCACCTGCTTAAAAGAGGGCCAAAGATTTACGTCTAGTGAAGATGCTCATTTTTCTTTTGAAAAAATTGGAAGATTTTAATGCTGGTTGCTTTTCTTTGCAGCTGCTGCCAGAATCCCTTGATAATTCGGCATCAGATCCAACCTGGAGGGAACTGTCAAGAGGATCATTATGTCTGAGATCTCTCAATAGCTGGAGTAACTTCATGGCGCTCTCTTTCCCCCTCATATTCCCATTGATAGATATATTGACAAGAGCCGGGATAACACCCTCATTCATGACCGAATGGCAACAGTCTGAACTATGAGAACATATGGAAAGGAGAACAGCAACTGCATGTTCTTGTTCATCACGAGTGCCCGTGTCAAGCAGTTCTGAAATAGACTCGATGCATCCATTGGTTTCAAAGATCGCAACTCTAGCTTCTTCAGTGTCGCATACATTTTGCAGAATCTTTATGCAGTTTCCAGTGACTACTCCATCACCCAAAAGCTGAACCAGCTTTGCAATGCATCCTGAGGACAGAATGTGCGATCTGAAGTCACTGTGAGATGACAAATCACAGAGGACTTTAACAGCTTGCACCTGCAATTCATTGACTTGTGAGCCGAGAATCTTTATGAGCGAAGGAAGAGCACCAGATGCCATGATTTTGGATTTAAAACTCTGGTGGTTGGTTAACACTTGCATGATTGCCAAAGCTTCTTTAGATATCTCTGAATCAAGAAAAGATGCTAAAAGCTGAAATGCATCTTCATGTAAGGGTGGTGTGCCATTTCTGCATGGTGCACCACAAAGAGGGTTAGTCATTGTACTGTGCAAAGGGAAATACTAATTACATGACAATGTAGAACAAACGTAGCATGACCAAGGCCGTAGTTGCAACATGCAGAAGAAGTGGGGGAAGAGTAAGCAGGTATTATGCATGCAAACACCTCTGGAATTGTGAATGATAATGATGCATCTTAGCAAATATCACATAATTTTGGCAACTGATTCAATTGAAGCTTGAGAAACTCCTATGTTTCGTCAAACAATTCAATGAAAGGTTCCAGTAATAAAGGACTGACCAATCATAATGGCAAGGTAGATATGAAAATACCTGATGTTGCTTACAAAAGCCAGAAGGACCTGAGCTCCTGTTCTCTGTGCTTCTACATTGGATAGGTCTCTTGCATCCATCAAAAATCTCATCAGTGCTTCCACGAAACCATTAGAGTGCATTGAATGGCAGGCTTCATCATTGCGTTTCAAAAAGATCTTGACATCATCCACTGCTTTCAATTGAAATTCCAATGGAAGCGCACCAAGTTTCGAAAGGAAATCCGAATACATTTCCTGGCTAAAATCAGCAAAGGATTGACTTCTGTCAGAGCCATCATTCCAAGAGGAGATTTGAGTGTGGTTATCCTTCAAGCTTTCTATGCTGTTAGTGTGGGATGAATCCAAACAGTTACTCGTATCAAAGGAGCTGATTGATATATTGCTGGTGTCACTTTGATTTATGTAATCTGAAGTTCGGTTGTCTAACAAGGTGGGCTTGACGTTAAATGAACTTCCAAAACTAGAGAAGGAACTGGAGTATGAAGTGTTCCAAGATGAAAGTGCTTCAGGAATAGACTGTAAGCATGGATTCTGAATGGTGACATTGTGCTCTCTGCACCATTTTGAAATAAGATCCTTCAGGCAAGAGTTTGGAGTCAGAGAAAAATGTGATAACTTTTTCTGTGTCTTTGGACATGTATCGTGACCCTCACTGAACCACTTCTCTATCCATATCCTTTCAAAAGTTTGCCCAGAAGCTATGACCACAGGGTCAAACATCAGTTTTGATGAAATGGGGCACTTGAATTCCTCAGGGGGCATGTCTGGTCTAGATACGTCGCTTTGAGCTTCGCAGAAATCAAAATCCCTATGCTGTCTCAGCTCCACAGACTCATCTGTTTTTTCACACTGACCACTATTGCATGCAGAATTCATGATTGAAAGTGGATCTTTCCACTGAGCATCAGCACTTTCTGCTTGTTCACATCCCACTAAATTTCCATACTTACTTAGAAGGTATAGGAGGTACTTGAGGATATTCTCCTTTCTCTGGTCAGTATCACGGACCTTATCAAGTAGTTTTTTAATAGATCTTTTCTCTATCACAAGAGCCTTGGGAGATGTAATATGCAACCGAATAGCTGCTATTTGGAATGCTTCAAATTCTGGCATTTGCATTGAATCTGTAGCAGATCTATCATGCCTGAGCAATGCTAGCACCACTCCGCCTGCCTCCTCTTCAGAAGAATCTATTACAAACTTTGCATCTTGAAGATCATTGACAATGGCAGAAATCTGAGAATGAATTTTTTTTTTTTAGCATCCATTTCTACCAGAGGAAAACTGTTCGAAAAGTAGTAAACAGCAGTATTCAGATGGTATAACAAACAGATGCCTTGCCCTTAAAATCCAAATGGCTCAATCCAGGAAAATGATAATTTGCAACACAGAACTGACAGTCATATCAGAAACATATTCAAACTAATTTACAGTACAATCTTGCACATAGACAATGTATAAAGAGAGGATCAAGTGTGCAACATTAAAGACAGGATCAAGTGTTCAACACTAAGTTATCAAGCATTCAATATCTGCAAATGTGGTATGCGTACTGGACCTGTACCTTTCATCTTTCGGGCTCTATAGTTGATGGGTAGTATCCAAGATTCACACCAATTCATTGAACATAGCCACTGATTGGAGGACTGTTGAGGACTTCAAATGGGTGATGAGGAAAAAGTCCTACCAACAGCAACCATTTAATGAGCAAAAATCCACCAAAAGATCGCTACCATCATCTAATTGGTATCATTTTTGGTGCATGACCTGTCCACAAGGAGGTATAGCAGACAAACAGTCTAGATTTCATACACGTGCCATGTGTATGGAAAATGAATGATTGATGACAACTTAGATATTAGCATTTAGTACTGGGTGCATGATATGCATACATACATTTTTTTTTTTTCATATTGAAAGGTAAGGATTTTATTGCTGGAAGAGAGAGAGAGAGAGAGAGAGAGAGAGAGAGAGAGAGAGAGAGAGAGAGAGAGAGTACCAAAAGAAAAGAAAATACAACAAAAGAGAGAACGTAAAGGAACTAAAAGAAACAGCAGCTGTACAAAAACTGTCCCCTGGAAAGCAAGACCCCCAACATGACCAGCTCAAGGAGCCCAATTTCTAAACATGAATTGGTGTGAATACTCCACCAGATGCATATATGCTCTTCTGCTTTTGAGTCCCAATACAAATATGTGCCTATCAATACATGAGAATGTACATCCATATTGCAGTAGAAAGGAAAATGTACGTAATCTGAGCTCATGTGTTAAACATCTGATAAATTCAGCTCTTAGCATATCAGAGCCAATGCATCTATTAGAATACTTCTAGGACCAGGTCTTATATGAAGAGGCCTAGGAGTGGTATTACTTACCAAGCCCAGCCCACAAAGTAAAACCTAGGATTGAACCCTAGCCCTGCCTGATTAATAAAAGGGCTTTAATTTTAGGTCCAGGCCAAGCCCTCAGGCCTAATCTTCCAGCCCAAGCCACCCAAAGTGGGCCAGCCTGGCCATTGACAGCCCTAGTTGAGAATGCAAATTCATCTTTTATTGTGGTGTCTTATGTTTGTTGTCTAGTGCTCTTTTATCCCACATCTGGCAAGTGTGCTTGTCACTCCTATCTATATAAAGGGGCTCAAGTCATCTAGTCTTGCGTGGAAAGTGTGCAAACAGTGTAGCACCATGTGCACCTAGAGATCTAATCTAGCGAGAATTCTACAATACTTCTCTTAATACAAGTCTTTGTGATTTCTCTTTATTTAGTTTTTTCAAAATGGAATCAGAGAGGGTAAGAACACGTTGATTTTGTCTGCTTGGTCTTGTTCTGCTTCTTCATCCTCATTCATCGAATGGATCTCTGGGGTCATAGGAAATACTCTGTGATTGACCGCTTCTTCAACACCATTGATTCGCTTTATTGCACACTCTCACACCATTGATTTCACCTTTGTTGGACACTCTGTTCTCATCTTTTCTCCATTCTCATCCTGATCATCCCTCAAGTCACTACTAACAAGAAGTTGACATCCTTGTAGACCTGGTAGCTGTTGTCATTGGAGAAGCCGTCGTTATGGTGGGTTTCTATCCAAGTGGCTGTCCACCACAATTTTTTGAAACCACTTTCCCCATTTTTCATTATGCATCACTTTTTCAATGTCATGAATCATCAATGGTATGGTCTTGTAGAGGAGCTTCGTGAGGTTCTTTTGTGAATTGCGAGGGTCAACGTAGATGTGGCCAGGCATTGAATGTTGAAGTTGGAGGAGCATCGGACCAGATAATGGATTACAGTTCTATCCCAAGACACATGAGTTCCAACCTTATTTGCTCGCCCCACACAAACTATTCAACATAATGCTCGACCAAGTTGACATGGAGGATTTCAACCTTCACTTGAACTTCCCTTTTCCAAAGATTGTTTCTTCTTTTATTTAGGCCTTTGTTATCTGTTTTGGGCATAGTTCACTCACCTATTGCACTTGTGTCGTCACATGCCGTTGCGGGTCCAGTTCTCTTCTCAACCATTATGAGTACATTTCACTCACCTATTGTCTAGTATTGTACTTTTGTCTTTGAGAGAAGCATGTGTGTGAATGATAGTTTGATGGCTCAATGGTTGCCGAGTTTGGCTATAACCTACTATTTCAAATGAAAATTCAGTAGACCACAAAAGCTTAATCTAAAGCCAGGATGTAATTCTAGATCTTGAATTCCACCATGTTGAGTTTTGGGGGGAGTACTAAGAATACAAATTCATCCTTTTCTTGTGTTGTGCCTTATGTTTCTTGTCTTGTGTTCTTTTGTCCTATCTGAGTGTGTAAATGCAAGTTGTCATGCTTATCTATATAAAGGGCTCATATCATCTAGTCTAGCATGGAGAGTAATCAATGTAGCATCCTGTGCACTTGGGAGTTAATCTGGTAAGATTGCCCCAACACTTCTCTTAATATAAATCTCGTGTGTTTTCTCATTGTTAGTTTGCACATATTGTTCTGATTTTATTTTATTTTTCTCCTTTTCCTCCTCGTTTTCTTCTGCTTCTCCTCCTGGCCCTTCGGCTTCAATTCCTCCTCCTTCTTTGGCTTTCTTCCTCTCCCTTCTTCTCCTATTTCTCCTTCTACTCCTTTAGCTACTTCTGCTTGTTCTCCAGCTACTTTTGCTTCTTCTCCTTCAACTGCTGCTGCTGATCATTCTCTTCTTGCTTTTGCTCCTGCTGCTTTTCCTCCTCTTCCTCCCTCTCCTACTCCTTTTCACTCCAAGGATGTAATATGGATACATATCATTGTCTATTATAATTTGATGATCATACATGAACTACCAAAAAAGGAAAGTATTAACAAATAAAAAATAGGAAAGATCAAAATGAGAATGAACCAGAGCATTGGAAGTTCTTTCATACAGAAAAAATGGGAAAATGAAAAAAAGAAAAAATAAAATACAAAAATTGAGACATTGCTTGTCATAGAAACTGCCCAACTCTGTAAAAACAAATTCAAAGATGACTTTTATCTAAAAATGAATAGGGACTATTCTCAGAAGAATAATGCTTGACAAACCTTCATAGCTAATGGTTGTGGAACCATATTCTGAACTTTTGTTAAACTTTGTACTAGTGCCTTTCTTGCTCTGTCAAATCTTAACTGAATAGCCTCCCCTGTGATTGCCTGAGAAAACTTATAGAAACAATAATGCATAAGAATTCAGAAAAACAAAAGATAATGTCCAACTGAATAAACTGGAAATATGCATCTTGCATGATTTTGACTATAATCACAAAGAGCTTCATGCATCAATGGCATTAGATATAAACAACAGAGTTTCAAAGGTTCAGTCTCAGTAATAGTAGAACTAAGTAAAATAGTATCAGAAAAATGCTAAAACAGAAAACACCTCGGACATAATTACTACAAATTCTTTTCATGTCAATACGAGCTACCAATCTTCAGAAAACAGGGGTAGGATTAAAAAAATAAAAAAGCTTCAAAAAACATAACTAATTCCAGAAAAGTGACCATAGAAGTTTGGAAACACATCCTTCTGAAGAACAGTACTAGGACCCTTAAACATAAAATCAAGTGCGTCATCATTTAATCCTTATCCCAATTAATTGGGGTCGTCTACATGAATCTTGTACCGCCATTCCACTCTATCAAGGGCCAGTGCTTCAGTTAGAGCATAGGTCATCAAAGTCTTTTCTTAATACTTCCATCCACATCCTTTTGGGCCTTCCCCTTGCCCTTCTAGAACCTTCAACTTGTACCAAATCTCTCCTTCTAACTGACACGGTTCTTGGTCTACGTTGTGCATGACCAAACCATCTAAGTCTACTTTCCCTCATCTTCTTACCTATTGGTGCACATGACCAAACCACGTATATGATCAACTCTGGCATTAATTGTGTTTGAATAATTCTTTCATATGCGCAGTAATTCATATATATGGGGACTCATCTGGTGTGAGGGCTCTTCCCTTCGCAATTCTTTCCCTTCTCTAGCCCGTCTTTGCCCTGTAGCAGACATCTCGGTGACCAGCTGCTTCACGACCTCTGGAAAGGGGAGTATCTGGAGCCCTCATTGTCGGCAGAATTTATCGGACTCTTGAGTTTGATGAATTGTTGCTGCTTCTTTCCTGGTTGTAGGGCTTTCATCCTTTGCCAAAGCTGTTAATTCTTAGGCGTGTCTGAAAGATAAATCAGGGACCTTCTTGGTGAAATCTCTTTATAGGCTCGCGGCTTAGCATGGGATTTCCAAAGCCCACTCCCATATGAGTCATGTCTGCTCCTATGGAACGCCTCTAAAGGTGGCAGTGTTTGCGTGGCTTGCGAGTAGAAATAAAATTCTAACCATCGACAATCTTCTCAAGAGGGCAATGGTGCTGCCTAACGCTTGCCTCTTATGCCTAAGAGATGCAGAGTTGGTGGATCAGTTGTTCATCCACTCTCTTTTTGCTTTGAAAGTCTAGGACGCTGTCTTATCTTCGTTTAAGGTGAGCTGGGTGATGCCAATCTCCATTGAAGGCTTGTTTCAGTCTTGGCACTTTGGCGGGCTCAGAAGAAGGTACATGTCGCATTGGAGGGTTGCTGTCCATGTTGTTCTTTCGGTGATCTGGGGTGAAAGGAACAGTTGTTGTTTTGCAATAGTAGTTCGCCTAGGGGCATTGTTGGTCAGGTCTATTTGTACATTGGGAATTGGGTGTCCGACTCCCTAAATGGGTGTTTTTTTTGTCTCTCTCCTTTATTTTTTCTGTTGCCCTTTGCTGGCTTTTTGTCCTTTCAATAAATTGCATTATCTTTAAGAAAAAAATCATATATGTGAATTTTAACTATTTTATTGTGTAAGCACTTATTAGCAAACAATGCTCATTCATAATGTCCATGTTACATTCACACTCAAAAACAAGTTCCTTTGAGGACTATTGTTCATGGATACCAACACATGATAAGCATCGAGAGAAACCAATTCCCACAACATGAATATTTTAGAGGATATGTACAAGTCTCTCGTATTGTCATCAGTGTTTCAAATAGTGCCCGTAGCGTACACTACGTAACGTGGCTGTAGCGCTACGTAGCGTCCTAAATAGTTGATGAGGACATCGTGCGCACGCGCGCCCGCATGCGCACGTGGCCCCCATCATCGATCTGGCTTGATGACGACGTCCAAGGAGGGCCTCTTAGTTAGAAAATGAAGTTTTGATTCAAAGGAGTGGGCCCGATAGTCAAGAAAAGCCCATCACGGGATCTCATGATCGTGGCCCACTAGTCGGATTGATTTCATATTTTAAGTTTTGCTTATTTATGTTATTTAGAACATCATGAATGCTTTAGATTTATTTGATTGGTTTTTATTTTAGTTTACTTCATCGCTAAGTAATAGGTTGCGCACATGGCACGAGTTTTAGGGTATAGGATTTTCCTATAAATAGGCACCTCTTATAGTTCTTTTAATTCATTCAAGTTTAATAAAAATTCCTACAAATTTTTTTCTTACTTCTGAGTTTTTAAGTTATGGAAACATTCAAGTGGGTGCGAAGCCCTCCCTTTTCGAGGGGCTAACTACCGTGGTGCGAAGCCATGTTTATCCCAATCCGCCACTCCATCTTATTTCATTCATCCTTCGATCATCTTCACCTCAAATCCACTTGTTTTACAGTTGTTTGTCTTTCTACAGTCAGTTTTCAAAATCTGACCCTACAAGAGGGCTGAAACTTCGATAGAGCATCGCGCTTCAACTGTATGTCGAATTGTCATCAAATTTGGAAGGTTTGAAGACCCCCCTAGCCAACCAAGGCCAAAAAGTCCCTTTTGGGATTCGGGCCTCCTCCACACGTGCGGCCCCCTACTGCACATGTGTATCGGTACCCTGCCCCGCTGCCCGCACGCGGGATCTGTTCCAGGTTCAGGATTTCCTTCTCTTTTCCTTTTCTTACCTAGTTTCATAACCCTAGTCCTAGTTTACATTATCCATAATTTGTTTACTCTTTTTCCTCATCCTAGGGTTCCTCGAATTGAAATTGGGGAATCTCTTAGATTAAGGGCTGATTACTATGCATGTGTGGCTGAATTCTATTTCCCTTTTAGTATCGCTTGGCTTATAAATTTTATTGTTCCAGCCCTAGCTTGTGTAGGCCTGGACCCGCATAAATTTCCCTTAATTGAATGTTTGGACTTTCATGTGGGATATGGAATTTGTGTAGTTGTTTCTGAACTAATATGATCTTAATCTTGAATTCTTACACAACATATTTGAATTTCATGTCCTGCACCAAAATTGGTATCAGAGCCTAGGGTTCTTGTAAGGGAATACATCAGATATTTAGGGTTTAGTTTGTTTAAGTCCTTTATGCATCCAATTCATCACATATAGCTGTTTAGAAGACCGTAGTCCTTGATATTAGCTGCTGAAATTTCTGGTAGCAGGAAGTTAGCAATTTACATTGCTGTAACTTTCTGTTATTCTCTTATTTCGACAATTATATTGCTGGATTTTAATAGCTCTGCATAGTTCCCTCATATAGAGTCTCATAGGATCATTTAGTCCTATTTAGTTGCATATAGTCATCTTAGAAAGTCCTTAGGTGGAGTTAGCAAGTGTATGCCCACACGTACGGGTCGCGGTTTCGGTTTGCACCCTACACTAAACATGGAGCGATAGCAAGAAGCAGTGGCCAAGTTAACTTAGCAGGTTGATTCCCTAAGTAGGCGCTTGAAACAAAGCATAGATCAGCGCCTTGACCAAATAGAGGCCACCCTCAGGACAAACCCTACCATTAGGGAAGATTTTCAATCTCAGACAGGTGGTCAGGAGATTAGACCAAGGAATGGGGGCGGCCAAGGAGTTATTCATGGGCGCGCATCTATGCACCCACCCCGTGAGGGATATTATGATTAATATGACCCAGATGCACAACTCTTCAAGGGAGTTAAAGTAGATGCCCCTACATTTGATGGCCACTTGGACCCTAAAGCCCTTTTAGACTGGTTAACGGATATAGACCATTATTTTGAGTGGTATGACATGTCGGATGCTCGACGAGTCCGGTTCGCCAAGATGAAGCTTGTGGGCCAAACAAAGAGGTTTTGGGCGACAGTTGAGCGAAAGAAAGAAAGAGCGAGGGAACTCCCAATAGTCCATTGAGGAGAAATGAAAGAAACACTTAAAGAGAAGTACCTCCCTTTCTCTTATCAATTAAGGTTGATTGAGGAGTGGCAGTCTCTTTAACAGGGTTCCATGAGTATTGCAGACTATATCGGCAAGTTTGAAGAGTACTTGACCCACTGTGAGGTTGATGAGGACCCAGTACTTACCCTTGCTGGTTTTAAAACGGGCCTCCATCCTGACATTAGGAGAGAATTGATCGCCAAAGACATACACACTATTAAACAGTTGTACCAAATAGTGTTAGATGTCGAGAAATATCTCAAAGCGTCTGTGGGAAGGCGGTTTGATTTTCGTGAGTCCGGTACTAAGGTTAACCCCTCTGGAGCTAAACCTAACACGGGATACTAAAACAAACCTTCCAATAATGTTTAGCCCGGGCCTAAGGATGATAAGGGTAAAGAGATTGCCGGGTCTAGTTCATGTGGAAGTAGGGCCACTAGGTGTTTTAGGTGTCAAGGGTTTGGTCATTTTGCTCACCAGTGCGGTACGAGAGAGGGCACCAAAGTATTCTTCATTGATGGGCAACTAGAAGTAATGCCCTTAGAGAGTGACGGCGAAGAAGAAGAATATGAGCCCGTAAAGACCCTTAGTGATGAGGAAGAGGGAGCGCAAGAGTCTGCGACCCTCACAATTATGCATTGCGCTTTAGCTCAAGCCAAGAGCACTGATGACTGGCGTCGCAACACGATCTTCTATACTCATGCAAAATGTGGAGAAAAGAGCTGTAAGATGATCGTGGATAGTAGTAATTGTGCCAACGTGGCATCGATTAGCACTGTGAGTAGTTTGGGCTTGAAGTTGGAAGTTCATCCTCAACCCTATAGGGTCTCTTGGGTTGATAAAACATCCATTCTAGTCTTGCACCGTTGTCTTATCCCTATTCAGTTTGGATCATATAAAGACACCATTTGGTGTGATGTTGTTCCTATGGATGTTAGCCATATCATTTTGGGTAGGCCGTGGCTCTATGACAGAGATGTTACTATATTTGGTCGCTCAAATGTATATACATTCTGGTTCGAGAGCAAGAAGTTCAAGCTAAACCCACTGACACTTAAGAACACGACTGGAAAGGAGTCCACCACACAGAGTAATGTAAGTGGCCCAAAAGAAGTTAAGGAGTCGAAGTCCAAGTCCAAACCGCTCCATATTTTGAATGACAAAGACTTTGAGCGAAAAATGGAGGCAGACTCGATGGTATACGCCCTTGTGGCTAGGGAGAGTGTACCAGAGACTAGTGTAGAGTTACCCACTGAGGCCATTTAGGTAGTACATGAGTTTCGTGATGATCTACCGAATGAGCTTCCCCCTATGAGGGATATACAGCATGTCATTAATTTAATCCCTGGGGCGACTCTACCAAACCTCCCGCATTACAGAATGAACCCAAAGGAGCACGTTAAGTTGAAAAAGCAGATTGATGAACTCCTAGAAAAGGGTTTCATTCGAGAGAGCATGAGTCCGTGTGCTGTGCCCACTCTTCTTACACCTAAGAAGGATGGCACATGGAGGATATGTGTAGATAGTAAGGCCATCAACAAAATCACAGTTAAATACCGGTTTCCTATACCGCGTCTTAATAACATGTTGGATATAATAGCTAATGCTACTATCTTCTCAAAAATTAACCTCAAGAGTCGTTATCACCAAATCCGTATACGCCCTGGTGATGAGTGAAAGACAGCCTTCAAGACAAAAGATAGCTATACGAATGGCTAGTTATGCCCTTTGGGTTAACTAACGCCCCAAGCACTTTCATGCGTGTGATGACCCAAGTGTTAAGGTCCTTCATAAGGAAGTTTCTGGTCGTATATTTTGATGATATCTTAATTTATAGCATGACGAAGGAGCAACACCTCAACCACTCAAGGCAGGTTTGTGGGATCCTTACGGCCGAAAAGTTATATGCCAACCGAAAAAAGTATGCATTTTTGTCTAGTAGTGTGATCTTATTAGATTTTATTGTGTCAGCTAAGGGCGTATTGGCAGATCCCGAGAAGGTCAAAGCCATCGTCAATTGATCTGAACCCCGCAATATTCATAAGGTGCGCAGCTTTCACGGCTTAGCCACCTTCTATAGGCAGTTCATTCGAGGCTTCAGTTCCATTATGGATCCCATCACGGATTGCATAAAAAAGGGAGAGTTTTAATTAAAAAAGGCAGCTTCAAAGCCTTCAAGGAGATAAAGGTTAAGATGACCGAAGCTCCAGTCACGCGACTTCCAGATTTTTCAAAAGCTTTTGACGTTGCATGTGATGCGTCAGGTCTCAGAATAGGAGTACTTAGTCAGGAAGGGCATCGTGTTGCCTTTTTTAGTGAAAAACTGAATGAGGCGAAACAAAAATATCTCACCTATGAGAAGGAGTTCTATGCGGTAGTGCAATCACTATGTCATTGGCGTCATTATCTATTACTGCAAGAATTCGTCTTGTTCTCAGATCACGATGCCTTGAGATACTTGAACTCTCAGAAGAAATTAAGCCCCAGGCATGCCAAGTGGGTTCAATTCCTTCAAGGGTACACTTTTGTACTTAAACACAAGGCCTGTGTAGAGAATAAGTCTACCGACGCGTTGAGTCGTCGAGTCGCATTACTCAACTCTATGAGCATTGAAGTTACGGGCCTTGAGCGCATTAAAGAAGAGTATTCTAAGTGTACCGATTTCGGAATTGTGTACGCGTCGTTGTTAGGAGTGACCGCTTGTGCATACCAGGCACCTCCCTCCGCGATTTTCTTGTCTGGGAGTTACATTCATGAGGGGTCGGGGGTCATTTCGGTAGAGATAAGACCATTACCCTAGTGAAGAATAGATTTCATTAACCAAGCCTCAAGTGAGACGTGACCAAAATTATAGGGCAATACCGTACTTGTCAACTGGCAAAGCAAATGAAACAAAATACAAGATTATACACACCTTTGCCAGTCTCATTCATCCCTTGGAAGGACATCAGTGTCGTGGACCGTTTCTCTATAATGACCCACTTCATTCCTTGTTCTAAGACCTCCGATGTATCTCATGTTGCCAAGCTGTTCTTTAGTGAGGTCATCAAACTGCATGGGTTATCAAAAACCATAGCGTCTGACCGTGACGTGCGATTTATGAGTTACTTCTGGAAGATACTATGACACATGATGAATACTAGGCTCCAATTTTCTTCTACCTACCACCCTCAGACTGAGGTGGTTAATAGGAGCCTAGGGAGTTTACTTCGATATTTAATGGGGGAGCATACCAGGAAATGGGACACCGTACTACCTATGACCGAGTGTCAATAGGTCCACAGGTCTAAGTCCTTTTAAAGTCGTTGCTGGTTACAAGCATAGGAAGCCTATTGATCTAATCCTTATGTCATTGTCCCATAGGCCGTTGGAGTTCGCAGAATCTTTTACGCATCACATCCATTCATTGCATCAAGAAATCAGGCGAAAGATCACTAGTAATGAACATTACAAATTTTCTGCAGACCAGCATAAACGTTTTAAAGAATTCAATATGGACTCTGTGATGGTCTGCATTAGGCCCTAGCGGTATCTTTCAGGGGTCATTCGTAAATTACACGCGCGTAGCGTTGGACCCTTCAAAATTATGAAACGAAACGGTCTCAATGCGTATAAGGTAGATCTTTCACCTTCCATGGGAATTAGTTTCACATTCAATGTGGAGGATCTAGTTGCTTTTCAGGGACCCACTGATACTTTGTCTGGCCCTTCGCCCACCCATCCTGATTCTTCAGATTTACCCCTTGATCCATGACCTCTTCCCGACCTTTCTTCCCAGCCTCTACCTCCCATACCTAGCCTTTACACACCCAGAGAATAAATAGAGGATATCCTGGACCATGAGATAGTTTCAACGTTGGATGGTGGGTTTCAGAAGTACCTGTTTAAATGGAAGTCACGCTCAGCTTCAGACAACACGTGGCTCACTAAGGAGCTTCAGAGACTTGATCCTGACATCCTAGAGCGGTTCAAGAGTTTTATTTCACCAGTGGCGAAATCTTCGCAACCGGGGAGAGTTGATAAGGACATCTTGCGCACGCACGCCCGCACGCCGCGTACACGCGCACGCACACCACCCCCTACGTACTTACGTACGAAGGGCCTCGTCGATCTGGCTCGATGACGACGTCTAGAGAGGGCCTCCTAGTTAGAAGACGAAGTTTTGATTCAAAAGAGTGAACCCGATAGTTAAGAAAAGCCCATCATGGGATCTCATAATCATGGCTCACTAGTTGGATTAATTTCATATTTTAGGTTTTGTTTATTTATATTATTTAGAATATCATAAACGCTTGATTGGTTTTTATTTTAGTTTACTTCATCGCCAAGTAATAGGTTGCGCACATGGTGCGACTTTTGGGGTATAGGTTTTTTCCTATAAATAGGCACCCCTTGTACTTCTTTTGATTTATTTAAGTTTAATAAAAATTCTGTAAGTTTTTTTCTACTCTCTAAGTTTCTGAGTTGTGGAAAAAATTTAAGCGGGTGTGAAACCCTCCCTTTTCGAAGGGTTAAATTCAAGTGGGTGCGAAGCCCTCCCTTTTCGAAGGGCTAACCACCGTGGTGCGAAGCCACGTTTATCCCAATTCGCCCCTCCATCTTATTTCATCAATCCTTTGATTATCTTCACGTCAAATCCACTTGTTTTGCAGCTGTTTGTCTTTCTACAACCAGTTTCCAGAATCTGGCCCTGCAGGAGGGCTGAAACTTCGACAAAGCACTGCGCCTCAACCGTACGTCGGATCGCCATCAAATTTGGAGGGTTTGGAGATCCCCCTAGCCGACCAAGGCCAAGAAGTCCCTTTTGGGATTCGGGCCTCCTCCACACGTGCGACCCCCTACTGCGCACATGCGCCAGTACCCTGCCCTGCTGCCCGCACGCAGGACCTATTCCTGGTTCAGGATTTCCTTCTCTTTTCTTTTTCTTACCTAGTTTCATAACTCTAGTCTTAGTTTATATTATCCATAATTTATTTCCCCTTTTTTCTCATTCTAGGGTTCCTCAAATTGAAATTAGGAAATCCCTTGGATTACAGGCTGATTACTATGCATGTGTGGCTGAATTCTATTTCCCTTTGAGTATCGTTCGACTTATAAATTTTATTGTTCCAACCCTAGCCTGTGTAGGCTTAGACCCGCATAGATTCCCCTTAAATTGAATGTTTGGACTTTCATGTAGGATATGGAATTTGTGTGTTGTTTCTGAACTAATATAATCTTAAGCTTGAATTCTTGCACATCATATTTGAATTTCATGTCTTGCATCAATAGCGTAAATCCCCAGCGTACGCTACAGCTACATAGCGAGTAGTGTACGTAGCATAAGCTACAATATATTTTTTGACTATTTTATTTTTTTATTACTTTTTTCATGTTTTATTTGTATCTAATGTTGAGGAATGTGACAGTTGTATTGTACTTGATACTTGTAAACTATGTGATTTTTATTTCATTTCATAATTGTGACTTACGGTTTCAATTAGATATTATTAATTAAAGTGGTTTGCTTAGAAAATTATTGATATGATAATTATTTGATTCGGCTTATACATGTGGATTGGCTTTTGATAAATGATAACTAATAAATCATTTGAACATGCTTATAATTGATCAAATGAATCATCTTTTAGGCATTTTTATATTTACTTTTCCTTTTTTCCACTAGTTATTATATTTGTCCTATTTTTAAATTTAAAAAAAAATAGAAGTATTGTGTAGCTTACGCTACTCACTACGTATTTATGCTACACGCTAAAGAAGGCTAAGCGCTATGCATCACGCTACCGCTATTTAAAACATTGATTGTCACACAAGCAGATGATGAATGCGACAGAGATGAGGATATTGAGCTAAATGTGTGGTAAGACTAGGAACAAGGAAGGATAGAATTAAGAATAAGATCATTTAAAGCAAGCTATCAGTAGCCGTAATTGAAGAAAATGATGGAGAGACGACCGTGATGGTTCAGCCATGTACTAAGAAAGTTGGACACAGACCTAAGAAGAAGGGAACTTTCATTAGTTGAAGGGCATGAAAGGAGGGTGAGAGGAAGACCTAAAAGGACTTGGATAGAGGTGGTGAGAAAGGATGAAAGCTTTATCACTTACCAAAAGAAATGGCCTAAGGAATTATTATTATTATTATTTTTTAGCAAAACAGGATACGTAAAGCCCACTCCAAATAGCTTGGACAGGGTATTTGAGGATGAAGAAGATTATCATGTAGAATAACTAAAATGTAACCTGAAAGTACAAGGGTAAGCACCAACTCAAGATGCTTGATCTTGGTCATATGCGGGTTAGTTAAAGATTTTATGGCATAGAAGTATTATGACTCACAAGCATCAAGTAATAATGTGAGATTGGGCACTTTAGGAGAGACTTGTCATCGATGAAGTGCTTCCCCCAAGCGTATACCGTGCGGCACTCGATTCACACCCCTTGTGAATGAGTCAGCCAACCATGCAAGAGCTACAAAGCAGCTTGAACAGAAGAGAGCACAATAGAGTCTTGACGGAAAGAAAACTTGTATTGCACTAATTACTCAAGAGAGCTTACAACTTTCTTGGATGCTTTACAAATGAGAACCCCTCCATATATAGAGCTAGAAAGCTTCTAGTTTCTCTACATCAAAGGCTAGAATGATGCCATGTGGCAATCATCCAACGGCTAGGAATGCCATAGAATCTTTCGAGATTATTTTACATAACTCTAGCTACAGGAAGACACAAGAGAACTCTTGAATGTTCTAGAGATCTCTAAACAAATCTATTATTTGATAGAAGTCACTACACTACACAAAACCTTTGGAATACAAGTAGTTTCAAAATGTCCAAGTCCATAAGATGGGGAATGGATATGATCGGTCTGTGACAGACTGCATTTTGATCAACAAAATCACATCCTATAGGAAATGGCTTTCTCCTTCAGAATGTGTGCATTTAAATTGTACTTCAAGAAGCTAAGCTAACTAATATTGCAGTTGACTGTATACATTATTCATCATCTGAATTATGCTAGGTGAAGTTTTATTCAGGAGTGAAGAAGTAATGCTCCTTGGTCCTAGGAAGATGTCAGATAAAAATACTGAAAGTTATTACTCATGTACCAAGCAACCATTGGCAGATGGAAATTGGAATAATGATCACCGCCCCAGATTTAAACCAATTCAGCAAATTACATTGAAGGCATTTCAAGCAGTTTGAAAACTTGAACTGATGCTTCAACATTTACCATGTTTCTTAACTATTCCAAATGCCTCTTCAATTGAATATAGAGAACGCACCAGGTAAAGCTTGCTTGATTCAGCACAATGCTGAAGAAGTAACTTGGCTTTCTCAATCGCAAGGTTTAAAGCACACAATGCCTGTATTCCAGACATGCATCCCGGTCGAGCTGATTCTATGTCTGGAAATATATGTATGATCCTATCAAGAAACTTTGTGAGCTCCCTGTACATTAAACTATGTACCTGCCATCGAGGAATGTGCTCAGATAAAATGTGCCAACAATAATAGGATAACTGTAGAGATTTTGAAAAATAATGCCAAAACATTAAAATATAAACAAGAACTTCTGGCAAAAAGGCATTCATCAGTCCACTGGAAAATCATACAAATAGAGATAGAGAGAAAAAAAAAATTTCTTCATAGAGGTGTGACTTAGGACGTTTAGGTTGTTTGGTGATCAGATTCACTGTTTTAAATAGGTACGCTATGTAGAGTGTAGCTTATGGTACATAGCGTTACCTAGCCTTAACACTATGTAGCTCATGAAAATAGCATAAGTCGTGGGTAGCCTAAACTACATGATAATTTGCATACGCTACACACTTCATAGACTACATACATGCTATATAGCTCACATTACAAATTATTTATCACTTTAACATTAAAATCAATTAATGTTTCCAATGATTTGTTACATTTTTCAATTTTCAATAAAAAATAGTTAATTTTTTCAATGCTTTTCATAAAAATAATACAAGTAACAGTATTAAATCAGTTTTGTTGCTATTTCTTTACCTTTACACTTAATCATTTCCCTTTCTTATTACCTCAGATTGCATTTGGTTGCACCAAATATCATGAAATTGGTGCAACCAAGTGCAACCTTGATTAAAAATTCTAAAAGTAGGGAATAGTGTAAGTAACATGCTATGTAGTTTACGCCTCACACTTTAGAGGGGTGAATGCTACACTACATGCTATTAGCTAGTTAAAACACTGATAAGAGTTTACACGTTGATTTAGATTTTGAATGACCCAATTGTTCTTTTTTTTTTTATTGTGAGTGACACGCAGCTTTGCGTGGTGGAAATTAACTATAAAAGTCCACAAATTATGTAGCAAAGGTTTGGAAATAACTCATAGAGCTGAAAAGTTCAGCAATCTCAACTCTTTAATGATCTATGAAAGTTTTGAACCAAAAAAATAAATTGGTTTTATTATCATTTCTATAGGTTATACTATGAATGCAAAATGAATCCAATCCTCAATAAGTAAATCATTTTATATCTATCAATAATAGATCTCTTCTTGGTGTCCAACAGAAAGTCCTCAGGATTTAAATGGCCTAGTACTGATGTGTGGCCCCACTTTGGTTGCACTACCAAATCGAATCAATGAACGGTGGACTTTGGATGCACAAATGCTACGAGAAAACAATATGGAAATGAGAGCCATGACCCTCCCTCTGTGTGCGTGCGCACGTGTGTGATAGTTCACATTTAAAGTGCGTGCCTGTGTGATGGTTCACATTTAAAGGAAAACCGTTACATTTTTAATAGAATTTTAGTTTTTTTTTTTTAATTTTATTTAAAGGAAAAAAAAAAAAACTGTGGACATCCCCATTAACATCGAATTTGAAAAGATCTGTAAAAAAAAAAAGTTTATACATGTGGTAGGAAACCACACCACACTGCACTATACTATGCCATGCCACGAGCATGGCCTGGCTCGGTGCATGTGCATGAAAAATGCACATCAGCACACCCTCTCCTATACACTTCAATGCATACTCTCTAGAATGGGCTCAAGCCCCTAAGAGAACAACAATGCCCATAAGGGTGTGTAAGAGCTCTTCCGTATCCAATGTGGGACAAAAACCAAGATGCTTTTGGAAACAAAACACTTGTTTATTTTAAAACAATATAAAACAAGCACCAAAACATCGCTTGCTCCTTGATTTCTTGATAAAAGGAGAGGAGAGAATTTTCATGATTCTTATTCCTTGCTTAGTACATGCAACATGGCTGTAGAAGATTGACCTAAAGCATGCAACTTTTATAAAAGAATTAAACGCATTTAGAATTTAATACTACACAATTCTATAAGTGTTCTTAATATGCTAATGATCCATTTACTTTCACGGCGATCTTCTTCATATGCTCAAGGACCTATTTGGATTGAGAGCAAAATAGGGAAAGCATTCAATTTACATCGACGAAAGTTTGCACTTACTTGGGAAGTGGAGATGTTGTGGCAAACTGTTTGCCTTTTCTTTTCACACCTCAACAAGGGAGTACAATATTTTTTCAAAAAGTCAAATACTGAGAAAAAAGTTTGCCCCTGATTTGACATTTTAAATGGCAAAATTGGAGGGAAAGGAGTTTCCCTTGGTAGGATTGTGACGAAGGTGTTCCGTGTCTATTACAATATGGCCATAAAGGCCGAGACGTATAGGTAACGGCCGGGATTGTTACATGATACAAGGGTGAAACGGGGCAGTTGATTTTTTTATTTTTTATTTTGGACCGTATCAGCCATTATGGGGGCTGTAATGACCATTACCCGCATAATAGTCGAAAAACAATCACTTTTTTTTCTCTTTAAATCCATTTTCTCCTTATTTTTCACTTTTCTCATTCTAAAAACTTTCCTAAATTATTCAACAGTAGATTTTGATCACTCTTACTATAGTTTTTATAATTAAAACTGTAGATTGAAGCGATTTGGGTGAATAGAAGCTCCGAGGGCTATTTTTTCAAAAAAATAAAAAAATAAAAGTGGTATTTATGCCTTTTTTTCGATTTCTAGTTCTAATGCTTGATCGTGATGTGTAAATATTAGAGATACATAACTATGTTCATAAATTCACCAGACAACCAGATACAACACTATTACCAAAGAGTGGACTGTTATATTACCATAAACATGTTCAAAACAAAAAATTGAATACATATTTCAAATATTCACATTATTCTAAATTTTCTAAATATATTTTTTTCCAGATTTTTTTGGGTAAAAAAATAATTAAAAAAAAATCGACCGCTATGAGGGCCATAACGGTCGTTACGCCCCCATATCGGCCGTAACAGCCGATACCCACATCAATAATGATGGTGACCATTATGACCACTATTACTAATACGGAATACCTTGATTGCAACCCAAACACTTTCAAATGCAAAGGCAAAGCATTTTCCAGGACTTTTCTTTACCAAAATAAACAAGTGCAATAGGGTTGCTTCCCCTAGTGCTAATGTTAGTTTACCATCCGCCTATGTCACAATTTTGCTTTCACTTGCATTCCCCCTAGTTTATCCCCAATCCAAACAGGCTAGAACCTTCAAGCCCAGTCAAATGTGTAAGAAGCCATGAGAGAATTAGAAGAAGAAGAAGAAGAAGAAGTCATGTGTAAGGAAGAGATTTAAAAAAAAAAAAAAAAAAACTCGATTAAGATTTTTATAATGAAGCTCCAAGGTCTAAATATGTCATTAAACCTTGTATTGGATAAAGTAAGTAATGGAAATGTATAGCAGGATGGTAAAACTCCAAATGCAGAAAGCTTTAAAAAAGATTTTGGACCAAGTGTGAACAAATGTAACTGTTTTATTTGTACCTTTACCTGAGCAGAATATGGCAATACTTGCTCAACTTCAGCAACATCATTCCCCATTCAGTAAGAAAGCAGCCTTGATCTGCACATCAAAGATAAAATATGAAATGATCGTTTGCATACCAACTACTATATCAGACATTAGTAGCTCAAGTGATAAAAGAAAAGTTAATCAACCTGATTCATAGATAATCATTTTCATCAAAATCAAACTGCATAGAAACAGGTGAAATGATATATATTTGAAGTTAGAACCAGACTATAAATGAAAATTGTCGAGGGGGACCACAAAAAAGGACAGAAACTTAAATGAGAAGATTGTTCTAAAGTTCACAGGAAACACCCTTATAGGTCGTTTGGATGCCTATAAAATCATTAAGTTGTAACCCGATTATAGGTAATCCAATTATAGGTGTAAAGTGTTTACAGCCTGTCCTGTTTGGCTTTAAGCTGTAATCTGATTACAGGTAAATGGTTGTTTGTGTTTGGATAAGCTGTAATCTGTTTACAGCCTGTAATTGAGTATTCACACACAACATAGCTTGGAGTGGTAAATCCTTTAAACATCATTAAATAACAAATAAATCTTTATTTAAGATAGATCATTAGAATAAGCCCAACTTAATAAACCCTGTGGCTGATCCTTAGGCTAAACCAATAATTTGTTGGGCCACAGTTGTGGGTCCACTAATTCAAATTAAGTTTTAGACGGGGAACTATTTAATATAAATAATTAACTATAAAGCAACATCATCAACATCACAGCTAAGCTTTACCCCAACTAGTTTTGGTCAGCTACATAGATTCCTTTTCTTCCATTCCACTCTATCTATTGCCTTAACTTCAGTTAGGCTTAGAGAATTGATGGACAGAATCTCCCAATCTGAGTGATTCTCTGTGGCATAGCCCATAAGCAGTGAGACCTGTAAGATAAACAGCTTAGATCACCGACCCATGAGACCCACTTGTGCAAACTGAAAATTGAAATACAACATACCTTTTGATGCTATCGAGATTCTCCTCCACAAGCTTGCAGAAAAACTTTCCACAGCTGCCTATTGCAGTGTCCTTCTAAGCATTACAAACAATTACTTATGAGACATGTTATGCTTGGACTATCACATGCACACAATTTCTACACAGGAGGGGATTAGGTGTGGCCTGAGCTTACACAAGACGATGCGGCTTTTACTATGGGGTCCACCTTGATGCATTTGTTATATCCACACCATCCATCCATTTTGCAAGATCATTATAGGGCACAAGCCCAAAAATGAGGCAGATCCAAAACTCAAGTGGACCACAACCACAAAAGGCAGTGGGGACAATGACACCCACTGTTGAAACCTACCCAAGGCCCACCATCATGTTTATTTGCTATACAACTTGTTCATAAGGTCACACAGACCTGGACGGAGGACAAACACAGATATCAGCTTGATACAATACTTCTTTCATCCCCAAGAAGTTTTTAGTGGTAGGAGTTCAATCCCCGTTGCTTGCTATGGTGTGGTCCATTTAAGGTTTGGATCTGCCTCATTTTTGGGTCCATGCCAGATTAGCACATGCAAAGGCAGGACAGCTGAGGTTGGTTCAGCTTCCTCATTTTCCACGAATGCAGACTTTCACAAGAGCTTCCTGCGACAAGAAGCTAGGTGAGGCCCATTGATGTTTGTGAGAAATCAACCCCATCACCAAAAATGAGGCAGATCCAAAACTCAAGTGGGCCGCAGGATAGGAAACAATGAGGATTGAACGTACACTGATGAAACATTTGTGGGCCACATTTTTATTTTTTTTTATCGCGCTAATATTTCCAGTTCACCCCCATAGGAATGACCTTATGAACAGAATGTATCGGATATAAACATCACGGTGGACCCCAAGAGGTTCAACGGTAGGCATTTCCCTACCCACTTTTTCTTGTCCTACTGCCTACTTGAGTTTTGTATCTGCCTCATTTTTGGGCCCATGTCCTGCAATGATCTGGACAAATGGATGGATGGGGTGGATTTCTCAGAAAAATCACGGTGGCCCCACCTAGCTTCCTAGCATAGGAATATAGGATTGAATGATCTCAATAGTCTCTGAAAATAGATCGGGAGGGTTTTTTCTCCAAGGAGTTTCTAAAACCAGTTCTGAGGGTTTCTGTTCAGGAGGGTTTCTAACCATAGAGACAGAGCTCTCTAGCTCTCAGAACTTGGAGATGGAGGTGGAGAGAGAGAGAGAGAGAGAGAGAGAGAGAGAGAGAGAGAGAGTTTTGCAGTACAGAGATGGAGGTATGATCTATCTATCTATCTTCTTCTTCTTCGATAGAGGTTTTTAACTCCTGGGTTTGACAATTTCACAACTTCTGTTAGAAGAAGCTGCAACTCTCATTTCATTGATATAAATCTGTTGCTTAAAATCCCTTTACCTGTAATATGAAACATGCCCTTTTGTCATGTTTCAGTCAGATTACAGCTAAAAGTTGTAATCTGATTGCCTGTAATCGGATTACAACTTACTGATTTTACAGGCATCCAAATGACCACTAGGTGTTGATGCTAATAGGATGCACCTCGACAAAGGTATGAAGACAAGCTCAAAATGTGCAACTCAAAGACAGCCAAAACGCATGTCCACGTTTTCCAATGGCTGCTTTGGATTTAGAATTATGGTACTTGTATGTGTCATCACACCATCGTGACATGCTGTATCAGTGCACTTGCATAAATGGCAAAGGATGGACAAAATGGATGAATAGATTTGAAGAGAAATCTTAAAACATGGCTGCAACAAATTCCCCCCACAGACTTGTCAATCTTCAGAAACGCCGGAATGCCTCTCCTCTTCTTCAGTCTTTTGGTTGTTATAAATTTGTCTATCTAGGGTATGACTGGATGCATTACAGAATTGAATTGCAATCGTAATTACTAGTCCAATGAGTGAAAAATAACCATGTTGAGGTTCTTGAGTTGGAGCGGAAAGGGACTTAACACCTTCATCATGCATGCTTCTTGATTAACAGAACGTCTGCAATACAACTCACTTGTGCATTCAAAAGCAGCTTTACGGTGTTATGTTATCTTAATCAAGTATTCATTCCATGACAGGAGGTAACCTAAGTGGGATTATTATTATTATTATTATTTTAAAGGTAGAGAAACAATAAGATAAGGATTTCTTTCTTTCTTTGTTTCTTTCATTCATTGGGTAAAAGTAAATGACACTCCCAATAAGCACTGGCATGGAGCTATGAAGCAAAACTGACAGTAACACACGACAAACACATGACAAAAGCAACAGGTGTCCACGTTTCCAATTTCCTACAAACAGGAAAAATTGCAAAATCATGTCATCATAAAAAGCCACCTAAAGAATCTATTAATAAACCCTCCATTTTGTTAGCATGAATGGGCGGAACACGCAAAATTCAAATCAGAGTCAGTCAATTGCCATCGGCAACATAGGAAAGAAAATCAAGAGGAAAGATTGATCGTTTGGTGCCAACAAATGTAAGAAACAATCACATGAATTCAATTAACAGAATTTAGGGAAATCTCAATCAAATGAATAAATAAAAATAAAAAATAAAAAATAAAAATAAAAAGACGAGAAGACAAGAAGAGAAACGACAATTACTTGTGAAATCAAGGGGAGGAGAAGGACAGTGAGCCGAGAACTTCAAGGAGAGGAGGAAGCGTCTGCTTTAACAGGAATGGGAATAAAAAAAACCGCAACAACGGAAACTGAAGCAGCGAGAATTGCATCAAAATTCCAAAACCAAAAAATTATTCTCCGCTACTGCTTATACGATCTTCCCAATACGATAACATGAGTTAGAATTCCAGAGGGTTGTTGGATAATATATAAATATATATACCTAATGAACGAGGAAAGAGAATCTGAGAGCGTTTGGTTTTGGGTTTTGGACATGATATTGAAGAAAAATAAAAAGGGGAAAAGAAGAGAGCTGATGCTGAAAAAGCAACTGCTCTTAGATATCCCGTTGGCTTAGCAACCCATCCCACTCGGCCTGTGACACACGTGCTACCCTCGTGCACACGGCGTGGCTTTGGTGAATCCCCGGATCCACTAAGTTGGGTGTGACCCCTGACTTTTGAGCCCACTTTGATTTAAATGACTAAATCCATGCCGTCCATCCGCATTGAAATCTCATTTTAGGTGAACTATAGTACAGGATACAGTGGTAAATGACTATTAAAAACTTCTTGTGGGCCGCAAAATCTTTAGATCAAGATGATATTTGTGTGGTCTCTTTATCTAAGTCTACGTGACCTTATCAACATTTTGGATGGAAAATAAAAATTCTGGTGTAATCCGAGAATTTTGTAATGGTTTTCATTCGATCACAACTGCTTCCTGTGGTGTTGTCTATCTAAGAATTTGTTCAGTTTCATTTTTTGTATCATGCGCTAAGATGAGCTTTAAAAATTTTTGGACAGTGTAGATTTAAGTTGGATCCCGCCTACTTCAGCGGATCCAGGGATGCACCGAAGCCTCCTCCCGGACACACCGGCCCACGGAACGGCCAGTAGCTACTGGACGGTGGTCTGTGGATCTCATGGTGTATTTGAATTATCCACGCTGTCCATCAAATTTTTCAGATCATTTTATGAAAATATAACAACATTGAGGCAGAACCAAATCTTTTGGACCACACCCCGTGAAACAGTAGTGCTTGAACGCCCATCATTAAAAACTTCCTGGGGGCCACAAAAATTTTGGATGAAGCTAATATTTGTGCTTTCCCTTCATCTAGGTCTATGTGATATGATCAACAGGTTGGATGGAAAATAAAAATTACTGTGGGCCCTAGGAAGTTTTTAATGGTGAGGTTCAATCACCACTATTTTTTGGTGGTGTGGTCCACTTGAGATTTGGATAGAAATGCCCTAAAATGATCTGGAAAATAGATGGACGGTCCAGATAAAATACATACATCGTGGGGCCCACATAGCTCTGTCCAGTAGCCACATCGGTACCGTCAGCGTCAGTAGGCAATCCGCGTCCCTGCTCACGCGCTACGGCCTACACACGCAATAGAAAACGAGAGAAGGGTTTGGACGGTGATGATGGCTAACCATGCCCTCTCGAGCTTTAGCTTTAGATATGTTTAATTTGAAATTGACGTCCGAACATGAGCTTAAACTACTATAATAGGCCCCACACAACATTTGTTGTACGGTCTCCCTCGTTCCCATACTAACGTGCGGGCTACACCTTACGAAGAAGAGAAGAAGAAGCAGGCTACTCTCATGACGAAACTACCCTTCTTTTTAAAAATACTTGTTATCTGTGGCGCCCCTTTCTCACCCCACTAATTAATTCCAGCCAATAAAATTGACCAAACGCTACTCGAGTATAAAAGAACTTTCCCAATTACATACGATAAAGCTCATGTACACGTGACACATGTTTTAGGATCCATTCAATAAAAGAACGTACATCAATACTCGGTGTTTACTGCCTCGTGTTTTAGGATCCCCATCATCCCTCCAGACGGTGGGTCGCACCTGATCCACACTTCGTGAGAGATAGTCATTCGGCACGTGTGACGGCTGGGGAAGGTGTGCAATCTTCTCTATTCGGACTTCGGAGCATCTTCCCGGGGCTTACGGCGACATCCCAACCTCTGACACTTGCATATTTTATAAAATGGAGTCGAGAGACTCACCTTTTTCCCAGTCGCTTCCCGTACGTAGAAAAATTGAACGCACGTGCAATATCAAAGCCGTTCATAGGTTGCGTAGATACCCATAAAATATAAACCCAGTGTGATAATACTCTGACCCATTTATCCTCTTTGAATTTAGAACAATGATTAAATATCTCTTAATTATCCATTTATGCTGAGCATTTGTAGCTAACAGATATTAAGGCCATCTTAATCTTCTGGACATGGCGAACAAAAAGGTAAGGGTCCATCTGATGAGTGGAATTGATCTGGTACACGTGTGATGTAGGGACTTGTGTAAAAAACAAAGCGTGCACCTCGTTATTCCCGGTTGTTCTCAACAATTGAATCCCCATTACGAAGTCAGTCAACAGACCAATCATAAAAGCTCCGCCTCTCGTTTGTAATACTTTAAAACAAGTGAAAAATATCTCCGGTTTGGATTATTGCAAGTTGGGGTGAGCAGAAGTCACAGGCGGGCTGGAGCAATGGGATCCTTCCACGTTAGGGTGATTGCTCGGGAAGGCCAGACCTATATCCCAATAGCCTAATCAAATCTCACCTTGTCAGCTAGGCAATCTGTTTCCAAAAACACTCATATTAATCGTTTGTTTCACCCATGCGTGGGGGCCACTGTCCTTATTTTCATCACTTAAGAGCTTGATGTTAGAGTTTTAAATATATCCTGATATCAGTATTGAAACATAGCCTGTCTATGGAGCCTAAACTGCTGAGGAGCTTTAGATGAATGGGTCTGATAGCATATATACAATACAGTGGACCAAAATACAATTTTGAACTGTTTTGAATGGTTAACGGCATGGATGTCGGGATCTCAACTGTTCCTTGAGTTTTGATTTGTCAGATTTTTAACCCGTTCAAACACTCTCCTCATTCCATCTCTACAAAATTCTAGGCACTGGCCCATCCATGAATTAGACATTAGTTATTTATGTCGTTGGCCCACTCAATGCGGGTACCATTATTAAACACCGGATGTGTACCGGATCCAGCCTCCTTTTCTATATGTATATAAATTAATCAAAAGCAGACTCAATCAACGGTCCAAACTTTTCAACCTTTTTGACTAAAACCTCACGATTGACGGGAAGAGAGGAGGCAAAAAAACGGAAAGAAAACCGAAAAAACGGATTCCTAACCCATCACCAATCGACGTATCGTAGGGACGGCGGGTTGCTGTGCCCCCGCCACACGAAGTTCCGACCCTGTGGTCGGAAGTTATACGGGGCACACAAAGATTTCCATGAGAAATAATTCCGTCCATCAGTTGCTTAAGATCACAATAGGACAGGAGTCCAAAAATCATGGGAATCAAAATCTCAGGTAGGCCACACCATATTAAAGAGTGGAGATTGAATGCCCACCATTGAAACTTTGTGGGGCCACATAAGTTGTGTATCATGATAATTTTGTGCTACAGTTTATCTGAGTGTTAATAAACTTATAAGAAGTTTGGATGGCATATAAAAATCATGGTCAGCTCCAGGAAGGTTTCAATGGCGGACATTTCCATTCTCACTGTTTCATGTGGTGTGGCGTACATGAGTTTTGGATCTGCCTGATTTTTCGACTTCTGTCTTAATGTGATATTGAGAAACTGATGAACGGAGTAAATTTGCCACAGACAACTCTATGGATCCCATGTAGCTTCCAACAACAGGAAGAACAGGCAATTCGCGTCCGTAATATACGGTGGGGATATAATCCTATGTGAAATAGAGTCCGGTATGAATTCCTAATGAGAGTGGAAATTAGTTCACCAACAATAGAAAACGACCGTCAGATGGGACTGATAAACCGGTATGGAAATTAGTTGCACATGGCCCAAAGACTAATCATCACAGGCAGAGAAACAAGTAGCTAAGGGCCCCTGAATGTAGGCTCATATTTGAATGTCTTTGATTGCCCGATCAGAGTTATATTTGGGCCACATGCAATCCACCGTGGACCCCTCTTATCCAAAGGTCAGAAGTGCACCCACTTGGGCTTATCAGATAAATTCAAACCTTGAAAACCAGGGCCATCAATGGCCCACGCTCAGGCCAGGCAAAATCAAATTTTTGAATAGGCTCGGCCTGAACAATTCAAAATCCGGGCCCACTTGCATGCACCATTCACAGCCGATCCCAATATATCCATGGATTTTGCACCACTGAAGCTGGACACTTGTGGACCATTAACAGCCAGTCCCAATATATCTATGGTGGGAATTTTGGGCACTTGTGCCTTTTCAAAGTGCCAAGTAGCCCATCTTATGGTGGGAATTTTGGGCAACTGAGTGGATTACTATTATCATACTTCCTTCATTTGATTATATAAACATACATGGAAAATTAAGCCTTTGATTTGACTTAGCTCCCATTGGACCTCTATTTGGTGGGTTCCACACGACCATCGGGCTAGATCATATGATTAAATTACTTCAATGAACATATTAGCGAGTGATTGTTACAGATTGGTCCGGGGCAGGCATGGCCAGGTTGAGGGCAGTCCAACCTTAAGATAAGGAGTCCTGACACCTAACCAATCTTTGTTTTTTGTTTTTTTATTTCTTTTTTTTTTTGTTTTTTGTTTTTTTTTCCCATATAAAAGAGTGTACAAAGAAATCAAACACCATCAAGGGCTTAATGCATGGGCTTTGACATTAAAAGGTGGGGATTCTCTAACTCTATTAGCAGGACCGTGCACTCAACGAGAGAGAGAGAGAGAGAGAGAGAGAGAGAGAGAGAGAGAGAGAGAGAGAGAGAGAGAGAGAGAGAGAGAGAGAGAGCAGAAGAAGAAATAAGATATTGCTTTTGTTGTCCACTAAAGGAAAATGAAAATAATAAGAAGAAGAAAATCTGGGGAAAAAAAAAAAGAAGCAAGAGAGAGAGAGAGAGAGGTCATAAAAAAGGAAAACAAGATCAACCAGATACACTATCATATGTATTTGTCTAATCTCACATGGACAGTCTTCCTGAGAGATCCAAGACGTCCAGTAAGTGAGACCTTTCAGCCGGATCCTAAGGTATTCTCTTCGATCTTTTGGCACGATCCTTTGTTTTTGGGCCCGCAGTCTTCTTTACTAGAGGTCGGAGGGGTATCACCTCAAAGGGACCTTCTGAGCCCCTGCACTCAGAGTCCATACTCTATGGGTCAGACTCATCTCCAACTGCTCAGACTACTTGAACCTCGTCCGATCCGTTTGACAGAATGAGATTAAAGGAAATTGAAAGAAGGTATAGGAAGGAGATAACTCACAGAAAATCGTTCTCCGAAAGATGACTGGCAGCACAAACTCTCTGAGGAATAAAGTGCAAGAGGGTCCAAATGGAAATGGAGTGTGGTCTTTATAGCCCAAATCGGCTACCCGTAATCATGACAGACAACCGTTTCTGGAAATGATGCGGCGCGACGCCGAGCCCTACGGTATACGTGGCGACTTATCATTAATTCGAGCTGAGATACTTAAAAGCCGTGTGCCACCAACAATGAATAGCATTTAATTCACGGACAACCCTTCACCTCTCAGCGTCCACGCGGCAACACCCCACTTGCTCAGACGATTCGAATCCCTAACCGTCGCCACATGTTCACTTACCACAGGCTCATACTCGAAAGGCTACCGCTGTAATACGACGCCTTGATAGTAGAGAGTCATGATCGCGGCTATTTGTTCCGATTTTACCGACTCATCATTAAGGAGGGAATGACAATTCATGTCCCCAGGCATTTACTCTCTGAATCCGAGCTCGAACTCACAGAGTAGAGGGCTTCTGTTATGAGAAAATATGGGACGACTTCGAAAGAGGCGGACTTGGCTCAATCGATTGAGTGGACACGCCTAAACAGGAACATCTCCGACCTCAGTTGAGGAAAGCACGACTCGACCAGTTGGGGGGACTCGCCATAGTAAGCCAGACGACTAAGGCTGATGAGTCGAACCTCAGCTCATCGGTGACAACTTGTCTAACTTGGTCCGGTAGTTGCTGAAATTCGGCTCCCAAGTTCTTTTGTAGAGCTTTCACATTAACCTGAAACCTAAAAGAAGCCATTATACATCCCCTCCATCGGCTCCGACCCGATCCTTGCCAACCAACAGCTAGGCTTGATCTGCTTATGAGTTTGGACAAAGGAAGGCTCAGACTATACGGTCGGCTCAGACGAAAATGGAACCTATGGTCATGCTCAAAGATCAACTCCAGTAACGCATGCATGGAGTAAGATCCGACATACGATCTCCGAGTAACTGCTAACATCAGCGCATGTGTCGCTCACTCCTATTGTCAGAGATCGTGTCGGGAATGATGGGCATAATTACTTCGATCAAAAGGTATAAATATGAGACATATTTACAAGAACAGGTATGCAAGATCTAACACCTTAAGCCCTAGCTACACTATTTAAACCTAGATCCCTAGCATGACTTTGGCATCGGAGGCTCTCCTGCTCTTGCCAGGGTCTCCTTTGTCCTTCTCCCGTGCAGACTAACAGGGTTCGGAGTGAGGGTTCCAATCTTGGAAAGGGTGAATTAGATTTCTGCATCAACATATATAAATTAATCAAAAGTAAACCCAATCAACGTTCGAAACTTTTCAACCTTTTTTTAACTAAAACCTCGCGATTGACAGGAAGAGAGGAGAAAAAAACAGAAAGATAACCGAAAAACCGTACTCCCGACCCATCACCAGTCAACGTATCCGTAGGGACGGCGGATTGCTGTGCCTCCACCACACGAACTTCCTGTGGTCAGACGCTATACGGGCCACATAAAGATGTCATGGGACAGGAGTCCAAAAATCATGGGAATCAAAATCTCAGGTAAGCCACACCACATTAAAGAATGGAGATTGAATGCCCACCATTGAAAACTTTGTGGGGGCACATAAGTTGTGTATTGATAATTTTGTGCCTACAGTTTATCTGAGTGTCAATAAACTTGTAAGAAGTTTGGATGGCATATAAAAATCATGGTCTGCTCCGGGAAGGTTTCAATGGCGAAAAATTCTGTTCTCACTGTTTCATGTGGTGTGGCCCACATGAGGTTTGGATCTGTTTGATTTTTCGACTACTGTCTTAATGTGATCTTGAGAAACTGATGAACGGAGTAGATTTGTCACAGACAACTCTATGGATCCCACGTGGCTTCCGACAATAGGAAGAACAGGCAATTCACGTCCGTAATATACGGTAGGGCTATAATCCTATGTGAAATAGTCCGGTATGAATTCCTAATGCGAGTGGAAATTAGTTCCCAATGATAGACAACGACCGTCAGATGGGACTAATAAACTATGGAGGTTGCACATGGCCCAAAGACTAACCATCATCGGATGAGCAACAAGTAGCGAAGGACCCCTGAATGTAGGCTCAACTCAAAGAGGCTGAATAGTCGGTGGCTGGGATCTTCTAATTGGGTGATTTTTGATGGATGCACCATTCACAGCCAGTCACAGTATATCCATGGATTTTGTACCACTGAACCTGGACACTTATGGGACCATTAGCAGCCAATCCCAATATATCCATGGAATTTTGGGCAACTGAGTGGATTACTATTATCTTACTTCCTTCATTTGATTATATAAACATACATGGACAATTAAGCCTTTGATTTGATTTAGGTAGCTCCCATTGGACCTTTATTTGGTGGGCACTCCACATGATCATTGGGCTAGATCATATGATTAAATTACTTTAATGAGGCATGTTAGCTAGTGATTGTTATAGATTGGTCTGGGGCAGGCATGGCCAGGTTGAGGGTCAGTCCAACCTTAAGATAAGGTGTCCTGACACCTAACTATTTTTATTTTTATTTTTTCATATAAAAGAGTGTACGAAGAAATCAAACACCGTCAGGGGCTTAATAGTTGGGCTTTGACATTAAAAGGTGGGGATTCTACCTCCATTGGTAGGACCGCGCACTCAATGAAAAAAAAAGAAGAAGAAAAAAAGAAGAGGGTCTGCTTAGGTCCCGTAGATATTGCTTTTGTTGTCACTGATGGAAAAGGAAAATAATAATATCAAGAAAATCTGGGAAGAAAAAGTAAGAGAGATAGAGAGAGGTCATAAAAGGAAAACAAGATCATATGTATTTGTCTAATCACACATGGACAGTCTTCCTGAGAGATCCAAGACGTCCAGTAAGTGAGCCCTAAGAAGCAGATGCCGTAGCCAATAAATCAGTCCAATCCACATCATCATGTAGGTCCTGATGTAAGAAACAAATAGAAGGTTAGAAATAATTGAGCAGTGGTCCACGTTCAAAGTGAAGGTATGTTTCGCCCAATGAAGAGAAGGGCCAGAATTTTTGTAGTAGGGAATCTAAGCATTGGAGAGTATCTAACGAAAAGCTTGGATCTCCGGATGTTAGCACATGTACAAGGCATGCAAAGGAATATGATTATACCCCCGCCCGATGATGTGTGTGCGTGTGTGTGTGTGTGTGTATATATATATATATATATATTAGCCTAAAGCTTGCCAATGTGGTTTTAGTGTTTCAGGACCGAGTCAAAGTCATTAATTTAGAGATGGAGAAAAAAGCATGGATGATGGGCTGTCAACGTCTATATTTCGGTTTGTGTATTATAGGACCCGTGCCCAGCTAACCCGGCTTCAGGTCTTGCTAGGTCCTGCTAGGTCTGATATTCAGGTAATTGTTGGATACCCATCGGATCTTGATATCTGGATTTTGAATCTGTATCTGTTGGTCCAACTCGATGGATGTATTAGATCCTACTTTGATGGTAAGGATTCAAATGTTAAAGAAATCATTTCTAATAAATACTTGTATTAATAAATTGGAGACCCTAGTCCCAATTATTCCTCTGATTGAATCAGTGGCTATTGTTGGGTGGGTTCTCCTGCAGGTGTGTGGCATTGGTGAGCTCGTTTCCTTTGCTGGAATGCTGAGCACACACGAGTAATGCTCAAGCACCATTGATTGTATGTCAATTACTTGGAATGCAAGGCTCAACATAATGTTTGTATGACATCTCACCTGACAAAGCCTCAAAAATCAGCTGGATCCAACCATTAGTGTTTTTTTTTTTTTGGGTTTTTGTGTGGTGTTTGTTCATTGATCTCATCCCCAGCCTTTGTATGGCATATGTTATACAAACACCATAGTAGGCCCGAGACACCAATAAGTTGTATGAAAGATAAAACTCATGTATATACATAGACTTTCTAAAATCACACGCCTAAGAAATAAAACTTATGTACTTGCCAACTATTAGAGGTTTGGGAACAAGGCTAGTCCATATCTATCATCAGCCGTTCTCATGTGAATGGGCCATATCTAAGGGAATCAGGGACCGTTGATACTAGTGGGTTATCACGTGTAAGATCTATATATAGAGTACATAATCATGAATGGGACATTCAGAAAAGTGGTCATAGATGAGGGATGGGTCAGGCCAGGCCCACTCAAGTTTAATGCCCAGTCCAAGAAGGTCCTGGCGAGACCCATAAAAGGTCTTGGCCCATAGGCTTAGCTAATGGGCCCTACAGACTGGGCTCCATGGGGCCCAATCAAGATCCTAATTTTAGTCATCGCTTTGTAGATTAAGGCTATCAAAATCTCTTCAAAATCACTTTGTAATCCGTTGCATTCATCTTCTAATGTCATTATAATTAAGTTGGTAAGCCTGGCTGAGCGCACACGCGTGTGTAATAAAGTTTAGCAAAGCTCTTAAGTTGGTAGGCATCCGCGTAATCCAACTATTCTACCAAAGAAAATGTGAAAAAGTAGTAGTGTTGGGTTACACGTTTTCTGCACATTTTGATTATCAGTGTACAGAACGTGTGCTTACTAATATATATATATATATATGTGTGTGTGTGTGTGTGTGTGTGTGTGTGTGTGTGTGAAATGGTATTATAAGGTCAACCTCATGGGAACGTGTGTGAAATGGTATTATAAGGTTAACCTCATGGGAAGTTCCCATGAGGTCGAGCGGTGTGGGCCCCATCGTGATGTGTGTCGAAAATCAACATAGTGCATTTGATGGGTCCCCTTCAGGTTACAGCCACCTAAGTTTCCATGAGGTTGACCTCATAGTACCATTTCCATCTATATATATATATATATATATACACACACACACACACACACACACACGTGGGATGCTAGTGCTTTCAATTACGATTTTATGATTTTAATGAAGGTTTGGATGCTAAGAGGGACTTTAGTTTATTATTATTTTTATTATTATCATCATAGTCATAATCTTGTTGCAGCTACTTGGGGTCAGCTTTCTAGACTTGTTTGGTAAGAGTTAGATTGACAGTTGACTACTCATCCAACACCAACCCTTTTCCTATACACACCTTAAACTGACGAATGTAACAATACCACCACGAGGAATATAATTTTTATTACTTTTATCTTTCGTATGACATACGGAAGAAGTGTGTATTTTCACTCATATTTGACTAGGCTCATTCAATACAAGAATGATGAGCTGCGGCATCACTATTGGATGTATGTTACTGAATTGTATAATCATGATTATTGGATACTTTAAATTTAGATTATCTACTAAATGTAAGATTGTTCTTAAAGGTGGGTTACACGCAACACCATGTCCAGACCATAGGTTTGGATGACTTAGATCCATATGGGATTAGCATCACATAAGGCTCATAAGGTTCTAGTGGTATACACATGGTCTTATAATTATATACAAGCCTCTCTCTTAGAGGTAGCAAGCTCTCTCCCACACACAAAAGAAGTGCGGAGAGGTTTGAGTCTTGAACTCTCATTTATGTTCAATCATTAAGGAATAGAGTATGGGGACTCTAATTACTCCACCAGGATACAAGAGCTCTCTTAGGCAATAAAAGTAACGCAAATAATTATTAAATTTGGTATTGGAGGCTTGGACTTTTTTATTTTTATTTTATTTTATTTTAAGGTTAGCTTGTTAGTACACACCCATGTCAGTACACACACTCCATGTTAGCCACCCCCACTAGGGATCGATACTAAGACCTCAAGTGTTGAAACGAGGTATCTCCACTCAGTCTGCCAGTTGAGCTATGGATCTGGGTGTAGGCTTGGACATACATCTGAGAGAGTATTGCATTTTTTGTGTTCGTTTATTATTTGTTCCTTCAATTAGTGTAAGACCTGTTGTTACGTTAAACGAGTGAATATACCTAATTTCAGCACAGTACGTAGGAACTCTTGTGACAAGCTTTTTAATTTGATTTCATTCAAACATTTGGGAGCTGCAGTGTTGATAGACTTTTTATTTGGCTTCAAGTATTTTGTAAGCTTTATTAATGACTTTTTAAGATTAATATGTATTTATATATTCAAATCTAAAGAAGAAGTTTATGATACCTTTAATGAATTTCAAAAGATGATGGTTGTTACTAAATATGATACCAAACTTAGAATTTTAAGATCTAATAATAGGTGGGAATATATGAGTAAAATGTTTAGTGAATACCTTGAAAATAATGAGATGATTCGACATGTCCAAACACTCCGCAACAAAATAGAGTGGCTAAAATTAAGAAAGTTATAAGGCCCTTTTTATTTTAAATAAATGTCTCAAATTTCTTATAGCTAGATGTTGTATTGTCAACTAGCTATGTAATTAACAGATTGCCAAGTGTAGTTCTGAATTTAAATAAGCCTATTTTAAGTTTTGAAAGGAAGACTTTCTAACACCTCACATTCACATATATTTAGATGCATATGCTATGTTCATGTACCATAATCGAGTAGGAATAAATTTGGCAAAAAGACTATAAAGTATATCTTTATTGCTTATTCACCACACTAAAAGAGATATGAATGTTTTGATCTGATAAAAATAAAAAAAGGAAAATTAACTGTATTAGCCTCGATGTATGGTCAAATTCTCTAAAAAATTAAACCGTTCAAATATTCCGAGGGTGGCCTTTTGACAAGCTTCTGAAAATTTCTAGGACAAAAATGCCCTTTGTCCTTGGTTCAGTAGTTTTGTATGGTTTTTCAGCAATTAAGAAGTTATGTCGTTTTTAATGACACGTACGGGACCTTTTTTTTTTTGCCGTGGCAAGGCCTAACTCTTGGGGCCCACATTGATGTATGTGTATAATCCATGTCACTCATCCTTCCTGCCATGTCATTTTAGGGCTACGCCCCAAATATCGACCTGATTCAGAGCTAGTTTGGGCCACATAATATAAAATAATGGTGATAGTGTCACCCACTGTTGATACTTTCCAAGCTCACTGCGGTGTTTGTTAGAAGTGGACAGCGCAGGGCGGGACTTTTTGGGCCCAGGGCGAGTTGTTTGACAAGGTGGATGGAACAGATCACTTCATTGTGGGCCTTAAGCTATGGTACCAATGGCTAGCATTTCATTTGATAGTAAAGGATGTGAACATGTAACAACAGAAGCCCATATAACATGACAACCACGACCCATATAATATGACAACTACGACCCATGCAAATCACAACCCATATGGGCCCACATTGATGTATGTATATAATCCATGCCGCCCATCCTTTTTGACGTGTCATTTTAGGGCTAGGGCCCAAATATCGGCCTCATACAGTGCTCGTGTGGGCCACATAATAGAAAATAATGGTAACTGTTGAAACTTTCCAGGCTCACCATGATATTTGTTAGAAGGGGACACGGTCCAAGTCAGGACTTTTTGGGCCCACGGCGAGCTGGCCGATAAGGTGGATGGATCGGATCACCCAATCCTGGGTCTTAAGCTATGGTAATAGCGGCAAGATAGTAAAGAAAGTGAACACGTGAAAACCACAATCCATTTAACACGACAGATACGATATCATTTAACATGATAACCATGACCCATGCAAACCACGATCCATATGGGCCCACATTGATGTATGTGTATAATCCATGCCGCCCATCCTTTTTGCCTTGTCATTTTAGGGCTAGGGCCTAAGTAGCAGCCTGAACCAGTGCTCGTGGGCTACATAATAGAAAATAATGGTGACTGTTGAAACTTTTCAGGCTCACTACTGTGATGTTTGTTAGAAGTGGAAACTGCTTAAGTTAGGACTTTTTGGGCCCACGGTGAGCTAACCGACAAGGAGAATGGAACGGATCACCCCAATATGGGCCTTAAGTTATGGTACCAATGGCAAGATAGTAAAGGAAGTGAAAACATGAAAACCACGATCCATTTAACTTGACAACTACGGTCCATATAATATAACAACTATGACCCATGCAAACTATGAGTCATGGTTGTGATATTATATGGGTCGTGGTTGTCATGTTATATGGGTCATGGTTGTGATGTTATATGAGTCGTAGTTGTAATGTTATACAAGTTGTGGTTGTGATGTGATATGGGTCGTGGTTGTCATGGTCGTGGTTGTGATGTAAATTGGGTTGTGGTTATAATGTTAAAGAGGGCCCTACTTATATAATCTACTACGTTCATGTAACGCTCTGAAATTCGGGGGTCGAGCATAACTCAGCTCCCGAGTTTCAAAACATCACTTATGCAACATATGCAATGATGAATTGTATGTTGTCTGTATAAGTGCATAAAACATGTAATAGATTAAGCCAAACTGCAAACATAATCCAAGGATAAGTGGAAGTCGCAAGCGGAAGACTTAAAGAAATATATGTGTACATGTGCAAATCCCTGGGATATGTATGCTCTGTCAGGTCATAATTACAAGTATTTATCTTCAAAATACAAGTATCAAAATAAAATTATCTATTCCAAAAGAAAACCCAGAATCCCCGTCGATCAGGACACGACTCATATGAACCTGCCTGAGAACTACATAAAAGAAAATGCGTCCTCATCATCCTCGTACTCCTATTCTGCCTTAGGGGTCGCGTCATCATCTGCATTTAAGACAGAGTCTGGTTGGTGTTGAAACACCGTCTCAGAATGTGGGAGGGAGTGATCAACTCAGTGGAACTACATAGTAAAAGTTAACATGATATCAAATCAATCAAGCAGTAATGATAAGACAATACAATCAAACACGTCCTAAGTATTCTTGTTAATGCAAGAATGTATGAAGAAATGATGCATGCCCTCGCCTGCACTCCCTCAGCGTCTTCATCTTACGATACGCATGACAACCTCCCGCAATGCCAACAACTCCTACGCACATGCAATGCGGTGCATGAACATGATTACCAAGTTGTTATTAGTCCTTTTCATACAGCAGGAATGGGAAGCTAAGGTACCTTCCTCATATCAATTCCCAAACAGTGATCCATTCTAGGGTCATCAGTCCTAAACAATCTCATACGATCATATGGTTCTAGGTCGCTGTAAAGGGCTCGTCACTAATCAATGCACGCCTATCATACCTTAGTTACTGCTCTAAGGCTCGTCACCTTAATGCAGTATCAAGGTATGCTCGAGGTCACTACAAAGGGCTCGTCACCGATCAATGTAGGCCGACAGCGCGAAGATAGTGTCCCATACCACCATAATCGGCTCACGAGTCTGGTGTACTCACTGGTCACTACGGGGAGGCTCGTCACCCCAGCGTAGGCCGACAACTCGACCACGGTGTCCCATACCACCATGTCCAGCTCATGAGTCTTAGCGGATCAAGGTACAACGGTTAACGGGATTGCATCGGTAAGTTTGGTACCCTAGATTCAAACAATAACGTCCATACATGGTGAACATACATCGGGACAATCGAGTTATTTGGCGAACTCGACTAGCACGAGCGCACGTTAAGTTGAACGACATAGAGTGCGCAAACACTCCGTGTGGCTAAACCACTGCCGACAACCCTAATACGACTCGAGTTCGTCAAACATGTCCTACGTGGCGAAAACAACTTCGGCCACGAACTCAAGGTCTGTTACCAATTTCCTGGACTATTCCATAGTCCCAAACACATTCAGGTATAACAGATATTCATATTAACAATTTAAAACAGTAATGGAACAACAATTCAAATCATACAATATGTAAGCATTTGAAGAATAACAACTTAACATGGGTTTCAACATAAGTAGTGCTTGAACTTAAATAACAAAGAATGTAAATTGAATGTAGGAAATCATACACACTAATAGGAGAGTTGAGAATCTCTTTTCAACGCTCGTAATTAGGATAATATATTATACATTAGATCATTCAGACATTTCTACAAACACTTAGACTACATATTCCAACATACATGACGTAAATTGGTGATAACACACATTTGGACAATTCCTTTTGCCAAGGAGTTGACACACATACAACTAGTACAAGTACACAACGATTAATCATGGCAAACACATGTTCGTATTTCATACGTATACGATACTGTCTACATATACAAGAAATACACAATTCTCAATATAATTCAAATATATCAGGAACGCAATATAAACATCGCATTTGGCATGTGAAATTACACCCACAACAATACTAAACCATTATCTGACATTGAAAGCCTTGAAAACCATAATCTATAAGAATATAATATGCACCTTAAACCAGAAAAGTGCACCGATCTGATTTAGACGATAAGTCTTCGTCAACGGCGACTAGATAACCTAAGGCATGAATCGAAATGAGTTACATCAACACATAGACTATTCTAAGCTCTAAAACAGACTAGGGTTTGATTGACTTACCTAAGAATAAACTTAGAATCGCCGGAATAACGATTTAGAAGTGACGGTTTAGGGATGCAGAGTAACAAGGAAGAATCTCAAGATGATTCACCAACTTCTCTCTCACTTTCTCTCTCTTTTCTTCTCTCTCTTTTAGCTAGGGTTTAGGAAATTCATATGGAATAGAGAGTGAGGGTTTTAAGGTCTTTATATAGGCCTAACATTGATGAAAATAGCCCCAGGGCCAAGGTATACTTAGGTTATAACCAAAACAGGCCTCTCTCGATCCAACGGAGCGCTTCTGGTGGTCCTTTTTCCACGTGTGGTCGGACTTAAGCTCATTGACCATGGATCTAGGTCAGACTAAGTTTTTGTACCGATCGGATTTACAGATCAGCCGTGGAGGACCAATCTCAATTCAACGGTCACCAAAACTCGATCAGGTCCACAAGCACTATGACATGCCTAGGCCATCTTCCTTGATCCGAGGGTGAAATTGGGTCAGAATCCAACGGTCAGATTGCTTAAAATCATCGCGCAAGCGACACGACTTAGATTTCATAAAATCATATTTAATTTCTCAGCTTTCTCACACTCTTCACTCGGGACTCAAGCAAATCGACCCAGGACATCATCTGGACTTGATTTTTGAGGTGATGGCCAAGCCCAACCAGGTGACCATAAATGTCTAAGATCATCGCTATCGGACTTTCGATGCACGGTCCAGGTCCGATCCAAAGATTCCAAGTACTCCCGAGAGCAATTGGATCTAGCGTTGAATCCCAGATTTCAGGGTAACATAGCGCTAACAATTCTACAGGTTTTGAGTCCTGTAGATCAAATTTAAAGTGATTGATGCTAATTTCACAAGCAATCGAGTTTAGCACTAATTAACCCACAATTAACTTCTCAAGAATTTGAGGTAGTACTCGGGTCTTAGCACGAAATTTTTTCCGGTCATTACAATTCACCACGTAGACGTGCTCAAGAATGGGCTAATAGGCTTTGATTGAGACTGGTTTGGATGAACAGGAACTGCATTGTGTGCCTAGGAATGTTTTAACATATAAAAATCGTTCCCCTCCATGCGGTCCACTCCAATCTCTAATCCCCCTCATATTTTATCTCATATACTAAAATGATCTACAGAAGTTGGTGAGTGGATCAGATTAAATATATACATCAAGATGGTCCCACTTGTGAGACCCAAATTTACCTGACCAAATTTACGTGGGCGGTTATCCATTCCTGGCCAAATTTGGGTCTCACATGTGGGACCATCTTGATGTATATATTTGATCTGACCCATCCACCAACTTCTCCAGATCATTTTAGTGCATGGGATAAAATATGAGGCGGATTCGAGATTGGAGTGGAACGATTTTTGTATGTTAAAACATTACTAGGCACACAATGGAGTCCATGTTCATCCAAACCAGTCTCAATCAAAGCTTATTTGCTCCTTCTCGAGCTGGTCTACGCGGTGAACAGAGTAGATTATGTAAGTGGGGCTCTCTTTAACATTACAACCACGACTCATGACAACCACGACCTAATTAACATCACAACCACGACCCAAATAACACTGCAACCATGACCCATGACAACTACGACCCAAATAATATTGCAACCATGACCCATGAGAACCACGACCCATATATCATCACAACCACGGCCCACATAACATCACAACCACGACCCATATAACATCACAACTACGACCCACACGACCCACATAATATGATAAGTTGTCATGTTATATGGGTCATGGTTTGCATGGATCGTGGTTGTCATGTTAAATGGATTGTTGTTTTCACGTGTTCACTTCCTTTACTATCTTGCCACTTGTACTATAACTTAAGGCCCATGTTGGGGTGATTTGTTCTATCCACCTTGTCAGCCAGCTCGTCGTGGGCCTAAAAAGTCCTAACTTGGGCAGTTTCCACTTCTAACAAACATCACAGTGAATCTAGAAAGTTTCAACAATCACCGTTATTTTCTGTTATGTGGCTCACACGAGCATTGGATCAGGCTGATACTTGGGCCCTAGCCCTAAAATGATGAGGCAAAAAGGATAGGTGGCATGGATTATACACATACATCAATGTGGGCCCATATGGGTCGTGGTTTGCATGGATCGTGGTTTTCATGTTAAATTGATCCTGGTTGGCATGTTAAATGGATCGTAGTTTTTACATGTTCACTTCCTTTACTAACTTGCCACTGGTGCCATATGTAACATCACGAATTTTCATGGCCAGAGTATGTACTTGTGCCTGAGGAAACCGGGTGTTAATAATGTACAACTAGATGCTCTGAAATCACACCCTATTTTTTTCCTTTTGGGTCACATCCAGTTATATTCATGAAGGTAACATTTGCAAGAATGAACCAACTGTATTGATTATATATCATTAGAGTAAAAGAATAATTAAATGGCCTCATAATGAGAAGTTTATTACAATATCAAAGTTCATAGCGGAAGTATAAAACTAAATAGTAAAACTGTCTTCTTAGTCTTTTAAAATAATCTTTTATAGGGAAGTAGTTATCTAAGTCTTTAATTTGTACGTCACCTGCATCAACTGTATGGTTGGGAGAGGGTCAATGCCCTACTCATAGTGAAGATCATCCTTTAAGATTAACAATAATTTAAGAGAGTCATAAAAGTAAAGGGCACTGATACGCTCGTACTCCACTAATACATGAGATATCAGTATGCCAAACAACCTACATGAGATGCATGCCTAGCATAGTGTGTGCGGCTCATCATACGTAGTGATCGTCACAATGTGGAATATAATTCATAGAAAACCCGGCTCGACCTGCATCCCATAACTACGGATATTTGCCGGCATGGGCAACGCTAACGTGGATTTATGCGAACATCTCAAGGCAACACAATACACGATTGGGGGATTTAAGTAATATAATGTGTTCATGGAGTGACTATTTGTGACATCCAATCCCGAAAAGTTGATGTAACACGTATGCCGATTTATATATATCGATTGTGCACCACGCTAACCAACCTATAGAATTACGTGCCGACCAAGAGGGCCGTTACCCGTAACGCATTACGTCCATGATAAGATATCTGAATTACTAGTTATGATACTTCGTAACACATCACTTGCACTTATAAAGAATATAGCTGAATCATTAATAATATAAGTTGAATTATGGAGGTCTTGGAATAATAAGACACATGCCCAAGCCTTAAAGATAGACGGCACAAGGCCAATATAATAAGAGAAGAGTGACAATTGTTAACTTAACAAAAGTGGCAATGACCAATATAATAAGAAAAGAATGACAATGGTCAACTCAACAAAAGAAGAGTGGCAGATCCAACTCAAATAAAAAGACGAGTGGCATAGCCGACTCTAATAAAGAGATGAGTGGCAGAGCCAACTCAAATATAGAGATGAGTGGCAGAGCCAACTCAATAAATTTGATAAGGCAGGGGCAAGGCTTGTACCTACAGCCTCACATAAGTTCAGAGAATTCACTTGTATTTGACATCATGTCATAATCCCAAAAGGGTCAATAGTTGTAATGATATTAAATAAATCAATTGATAGGATAATTCCCAGAAAAACATGTAATCATAAAAGACAGGATAATTCACATCATTAAAGACATGAAAAATGTAAGATAATTCATATCGTAAAAGGCACGAAAGAGGCCAGATGAAATAATAGGAATACAGGTAAAGGGCAGAATAAATAAATCAACTTAAAGTACTGTAAGCTTAAAGGATAAAACCCTCACCTCTTAGACTTGATCACACTCTAACCTTGTTAGATTTAAATATATGCGTTGTTGTACCTAACTCTAGCATAATTAGCATGATTCATATGGTTAGATCATCATATTTTACATAGATTATATGATTATGATCAATATCAAGCTATGGTTTAGTATAAACATAGATTTAGGGTTACGTTTTAAGTGGTTTCCAATCTAATTGAGAGTTTCAATTTGATTGAATCGTAGATATTCACCAACCTTAGTCAGCCAACATTCTTTATTTAATAATTGGTGGTTCAATGCATTTGACATCGAGTCAACTAGATTTGACTCGCTGACTAATCAATCTATTTAGTCATGAACTCAAATTATAATGTAAAGCTTATGCATAATACAAAGTTGAATGAAAATTAGCACGTAGCTCTTACTCGCTGAAGTGGTTAGCTTGACTCATCCTAACTCAGACCTAACTCGTTGGTGGACTGAGCTGACCCAAAAGATCTTTCTTCTTCTTCTTCTTCTTTCTCTCTTTCTTTTCTTTTCTTTCTCTTTTCTTTTCTTCTCTTTTCTTCCTTTCTTTCCTCTTCTCTTTTCCTTCTCTTCCTTCTTCCTTACTGGACAGCATCAAGCTTGGGCGGACGGAGCTTCTGCTCGGCTGGCGAATTCCTCTCTCTCTCTCTCTCTCTCTCTCTCTCTCTCTCTCCCACGTTTCTTCTTTCTTTTCTCTCATGTCAGATGGAGGTAAGTATTTATAGGGGTACGAGCATCTAAACTCTTCTTATCAATAGCTTACGCGACCCCTGTTTACGCAACCCGAAATCGCGGTAACTTACGCACGGCGTGAGGTTCACGCTGTCGGTTTCACGACGACACGCCGGCCAGTTCTCCTTAGACGAGCTTTTCACGACGACACTCCATGGATGAGGTCGAAAATCCCTGGGTATGACTCTGAACGGTCCAGATCCCTCCGATCAGGCACGGTGGTGGCCTACTTGTTTCACCGTTTAGTTTTGCTACGGAGTCCATCCATTTGAAGGAGTTGCAAGAAGACCAAGGTTTTGGTCGCTTTCCCCTTCTGGTTATGATGGACAATCTGGATCATCCTTCCGGATGGTGATAATGGCCCATCGATCGTCCGCTGGGACGATCGTCCGCACGGACGCGAGAGTGGAGGGAGATTCCCTCTCAAATTCTGCTTTCAATTGGGTCAAACGGCGTTTGACCCAACCTCATGTACGCTGCACCGTGAGTGCACCTCTGGGGTGCATGTGCATCACTCGTGCGGGGCCCACAATGATATGATTCACGGAATCCAGTCCATCCATTCGTTTTCCCTTCTAATTTGAGGCTCCGACCCCAAAATTGAAGTGTATCCAAAGGCCAGGTGCCCCTAAAACTGACGTTTAGTGATTGATCTATCCAATGGGTCAGTTTTACGATGATCCAAGGATATTAATTTTTCATGCACGGTTAATTTATGATATAAAGGCATGGTGTAAAGTTTCGCATTAAATGGACGATGAGAACCACATGAGTTAGAATCCAGTGGCCTAGGTTAATGGTGTTTTCATAATTATTGCTGATATGAAGGTTTTAATGGTTCCATATGGTTTTAGGCCCGTTTCTAAGAAAATTATTACACAAGAATGTATGTCTAAATTGTTATAAATAGGGAGTTATTTGTCAATTTCCTTTAAGGGAAGCCTCATACGTTAGATCACATGATGGAGAGTCTTACCTTGAAGTTTACGGTTAGATGTCTTGATCTATGAATGGAGATCATCCCCAACGGTTAGGTTAGCGTCAGGGCAAGGATATAAGGCTAGATTAGATAGATTGGTACTGTACTTATGTACATAATAGGTTAAATTTAAGGTAACGCTTGAGAACTTTTGATGCCCGAGTATCGAAAAGTTCGGGGTATTACACCATAGGTTAAGGCCCACGGTAGGGTGATCCATTCGATCCACTTTGTTGGCCAGCTCGCTGTGGGCCCAAAAAGTCCTGACTTGGGTAGTGTCCACTTCTAACAAATATCACAGTGAGCCTGTAAAGTTTCAACACTCACCATTATTTTCTGTTATGTGGCCCACACGAGCACTGAATCAGGCTAATACTTGGGCCCTAGCCGTAAAATGATAAGAGAAAAATGATGGGTGGCATGAATTATACACATACATCAATGTGGGCCCATTTATGTCGTGTCGTAGTTGTCATGTTATATAGATCGTGGTTGTCATGTTAAATGGATCGTGGTTTTCACGTGTTCACTTCCTTTACTATCTATCCACTGGTACCATAGCTTAAGGCCCACGATGAGGTGATCTGATCCATCTACCTTGTCGGTCGGCTCGCCGTGGGCCCAAAAAGTCCTAACTTGGGTAGTGTCCACTTCTAACAAACATCACAGTGAGCCTAAAAAGTTTTAACTGTCACCATTATTTTTTATTTTGTGGCCCACACGAGCACTGGATTAGGCTGATACTTGGGCCCTACTCCTAAAATGACAAGATAAAAAGGATGGGCGGCATAGATTATACACATGCATCAATTTGGGCCCATTTGTGTCGTGGCTTGCATGGGTCATAGTTGTCATATTATGTTTTATGGATTGTGGTTTTTACGTGTTCACTTCCATTACTATCTAGCCGCTGGTACCGTAGCTTAAAGCCCATGACAGGGTGATTTGATCCATCCACCTTGTCAGCCAGCTCGCCGTGAGCTCAAAAAGTCCTGACTTGGGTAATGTTCACTTCTAACAAACATCACAGTGAGCTTGAAAAGTTTCAATAGTTACCATTATATTTTATGATGTGGCTCACACGAGCACTGGATCAGGCCCAAACTTGGGCCCTAACCCTAAAATGACAAGGCAAAAAGGATGGGTGGCATAGATTATACATATACATCAATGTGAGCCCATATGGGTTGTGGTTTGAATGGGTCGTAGTTGTTGTTATAGATTGTGGTTGTCATGTTAAATGGATCATGGTTTTCACGTGTTCACTTCCTTTACTATAAAGCTACTGTTATCATAGTTTAAGGCCCACGATAAGGTGATCCGATCCATCCACCTTGTTGGCCAGCTTGTTGTGGGCCCAAAAAGTCTTGATTTGGTCCATGTCCACTTCTAACAAACATCATAGTGAGCCTGGAAAGTTTCAACAATCATCATTATTTTCTACTATGTGGCCCACATGAGCATTGGATTAGGTTGATACTTGAGCCTTAGCCTTAAAATAACACGGCAGAAAGGATGGGCGGCATGGATTATACATATATATCAATATGAGCCCATTTGTGGCGTGGTTTGCATGGGTCATAGTTGTCATGTTATATGGATCGTGGTTGTCATGTTATATGGATTGTGGTTTTCACGTGTTCACTTCCTTTGCTATCTAGCCACTGGTACCATAGCTTAAAGCCCACGATGGGGTGATTCGCTCCATCTACCTTGTTGGCCAACTCGCCGTGGGCCGAAAAAGTCCTGTTTTGGGCTGTATCCACTTCTAACAAACATCACAATGAGCCTGGAAAGTTTCAACAGTCACCATTATTTTCTGTTATGTGGCCTACACGAGCACTAGATCGGGCTGATACTTGGGCCCTTGCCTAAAACGACAGGGCAAAAAGGATGGGCAACATGGATTATACACATACATCAATGTGGGCCCATATGGATCCTGGTTTGCATGGATCGTGGTTGTCATATTAAATGAGATCGTGGTTGTCATGTTAAATGGATTATGGTTTTCACGTGTTCACTTCCTTTATTATAAAATGAAATGTTAGCCATTGGTACCATAACCTAAGGCCCATAATAGGGTGATCCGTTCCATCCACCTTGTCGGACAGTTTGCCTTGGGACCGAAAAGTCCCGCCTTGTGCGGCGTCCACTTCTGACAAACATCACAGTGAGCTTAGAAAGTATCAATAGTGAGTGACACTATCACCATTATTTTCTATTATGTGGCCCATACTAGCTCTAGATCAAACTAATATTTGGGTTGTAGCTCTAAAATGACATGGTAAGAAGGATGGGTGGCATGGATTATACACATACATCAGTGTGGGTCCCACGAGTTGGGCCTTGCCACGCTAAAAAAAAGGGTCCCGTACATGTCATTAAATACGACGTAACTTCTTATTCACTGTACAACTACTGAACAAAGGACAACGGACAAAGGACATTTTGGTCCAAGTAATTTTTAAAAGATTGTCAGAAGGCTACCCTCGGAATATTTGAAAGGTTTAATCTTTTTAGGAAATTTCACCATACATCGAGGCTAGTATGGCTAATTTCTCAAAAAAAAATCATGTTATCATAAATGTGCAATTTGTTGAAGATATTTCATATTACTCAAAATCTAAAAATCTCAAATTACCAAAAATATTAGCTAAGGGGGAAAAAGATAGCAATTAGTTGATAGGTCCTTCTATAGTAATGCAGCCCATCATGCAATAAACCCAAGTAGAAGATGAAGATCAAATAAAGAATTACTCGATCGATCATGCTAAGGGGGTGTTTGGCGCATGGTATTAAATGTAATTAAAAAAGTATAATTATTACATATGAAAGGGGTTGTCCCCTATTACGATTAGATAACATGGCACAAACACAACCCTATACTCTGTTTGTGTCATTGTAGTTTTTGGTTGTTAGTTTGTTGCCTATTAAATGGATATGCCAACTATCAGTTGGAATTATTGAGAATAACATATGTGTTATTTCTGAACTATTCATTTATTTTGCAACTTCATTTTATGGCATGGGCTCAAAAATGAGGTGAATCTAAAGCTTACGTAGACTACAATATAGAAAACAGTGGGATAATGACACCCACCGTTGAAATCTTCCTAGGGTCCACCATTATGTTTACTTTCCATCCAACCTGCTCATAAGGTCAAAAAGACCTGGATGAAGGGAAAGCACAAATATCAACTTGAACTAAAACTTCAGTAGCCTCCAAGAAGTTTTCGATGATAGGCGTTCAATCTTCATTGCTTTCTATGGTGAGGTCCACTTGAGCTTTGGATATACTTGATTTTTGGGCCCATTCCCTAAAATGATCTCGAAAAATAGGTGGACGATGTGGATATACTCCATACATCATGGCGGGACTTACAAAACTTGCTCACATTTACAAAAAAATTTAAATATTTTGGGTTGGAGTCATCCTAATCTAACGCGGACCAAATGGAAATCCATCCAATCTAACCCTAGTCTTTCCCATTCTCCCTAAGCACTAAATTCCATCGCACCTAATCCCATATAACATTGTGAGCCAAATGCCTCCTAAGGGCCTATTTGGATATCAAGATAGGAAGGGCCTATTTGAGTAATGTAATGGCATAAAATGAGATGGTTTAGATTGATTAAGCTAAGGGCTTATTTGGATATCACCCCATAAATTACTTTTTAACTTATGTTAAGTGATCGAGTTACTTTTTTCATTTAAATTAGCTTGGTAAGCATTAATGTAAAAGTAATTTATCTATTAAAAGGTACAAATCTCTTCTTCTTTTTTAAGCCTGTCGACTTTTTACTTTTCCACATATCTCTCTCTCATGGTCCATATCAAAGGAGGCTCTCTTACCATCAATGTCAAGAAAGGATCTCTCACGGTCCATGTTAAAAGAGGCCCTACTTGATGGATTGTCTACATCAAAGGTGGGGCTCACACAATGGACGTTCCACATCAAAGGTGGGGCCCATGTAATGGATGACCCCATATTAATGTGAACCCACATAAATGGTCCATATCTAAGGATGACCCATGATGATAAATAGCCCACATCCCAAGGGTGTTGGTATGATGGATGACCCACATCAAAGGCGGGGCTTACATGATGGATGCATGAAAAGTGGGCTCCACACGATGGGCAATGGACATTAAGCTGTGCACCAAATGATGATTACCCCCACATGATGGATGATCCACATCAAAGGTCAACTCTTAACGATGAATGACTCACATCGAAGGCAAGCTTCACATGATGGGAAACCCACATTAAAGGTGGGGCCCATATGATGTATAATCTACATCAAAGGTGGGCTCCACATGATGGGAAATTAATAACGGTGGGTACCACATGAGGGAGGATCCACATCAAGGTGGGCCCCACATGATGGATGGCCCTCATCAAAGGTCAGCCTAATGATGAGTAGCCCATATTCAAGGCAGCCCTGCATGATGGACGGTCCACATCAAAGGTGGGCTCCACATGATGGGTGGTGGATATTGAAGATGGGCCCCATATGACGAATAACCAACATCAAATATAGGTGCACATCAAAGGTCAGCCCCTAATGATGAGTGACCCACATCTAAGGTGGGCCCCACATGATGGACGGCCCATATAATGAATAGTCCACATCAAATGTTGACTCCACATGATTAACAGGGCATGTGAGGGGGAACAAGGATATTAAATTATGATGTTGAAAACCAAGCATGCTTTTGTATTTTTTTTTGGATGATAAGTATATCCTTTCCCAAACATACTTACATGCTAATTAAGTAGAAAGCTTATTTAAAGTGATTTACAACCCAAACACCCCCTAAAAGAATCTAACCATTGATATTGCTGCTTATCATGTAGGCTTTACATATTATTGAGCAGAATTCTCAGGAATCACTTTGATTGGGTGCTTGGATCATTGATCAATGGCCAAGAAAATTGGATAGTTCATATTAGCTTGCCTAAAAATAGTATGACGGGAAGACCATCTATCATGTACGCCCCACCTTTGATTTAGTATATAATTCTTGGGAATCACTTTGATAATGTAATTCTAACCATGTAATCAATGGTAGAAAAACGGATGGTCTAAAATAGATGCATGGTGGCACATGTTGTTTTGAAGATGATAGTAACACGTGTGGCACAGGGGATGTGGGGCACATGCGGTACATGTGACACATTGGCAAATGTATCATGAGTTAAGATAGATGGTGACACATGTGGATGACTAGAGTACCTTACCAATATCTTACCTGCGATCATGCCACCTGTCCAGGACATCAGTAGCATGTAAAATGATGGACCCCACTATGATGATGGCCTTGAAAATAAGGCAGCTCGGCTGATCAGGTGGGGCCACACCTTTGGAACCAACGGACAACAGATGGTCTGACTGAACATGCATACAGGTGTGGCCCACCTAGTTAGCCTTACTTATGGAAAGGGTAATTTTGATTATGGTGGGGCCGACCATTGATGGAACTGATTTTCTAAACAAGTGACATTTAGGTGGTTAGCTGTCATTCCAGAAATAACAAAAAGAGTTCACCGAAATTTCATGTGGCAAAATAACTTATCCAAATGAAAGTGTGGCTCTGGTTGAGACACCCCAACTCAGAATTGCGAATCACAAACACTCAAAGAGGAAGATCGATCGCTCAGTCAGATGGTGATCAAGAGACAAGTCACATGTAGTATGTTAAGTAGGCGAAGCGGATTGCCCGTGAACCCAGGTGTGTGGGGCCCACAGAGATGTCTGTTAATCCACTCTGTCCATCCTTTTTGCAAGACTACAGTAGGATAATAATCTAAAAATCAGGCAAATCCAAAACTCATGCGGCCATACCACACGAAACAGTGGGCGTATTTGTCTCTACAATTTATTTAAGTGGTAATAACCCTATGAACAGGTTACATGGCACATAAACATCATGGTCCACTCCAAGAAGGTTTCAACGGTGGACATTTCCGATCCCACTGTTTTATTTGATGTGGCCCACTTGAGTTCTGGATCTGCTAGATTTTTAGGCTCTTGTTCTATTGTAGCCTTTCTGATGTAGAGTGGGTCGCGGACAGTTTCATGGCCAAGATGGATCAGAAAAGGCCCGGTCGACGACAGAAGTGATCCAAACCGTCGGACCTTAGATCGGGCGTATCTCGCAATCCGGAATGAGTTACCTGACGTAAAATATATGATTTTGGGGTAGAACGAGCTACTTTAGCCAACCAACCCCGCTACGTTGGGTTACACAGCCCGGAATTGCGAAAAACCCCTGGATCGACGGTCGTTTTCCTACTTTAATTTCATTTTTACTATAAATAGTTAGTTTTAGTTTGATTATAACTCTTCATCCGTTGGGATTTAGGAGTTGCGTCCAACTTAGAATAATTAGGGGAACGGTTTGGTGAAGCCAAATAGGACACTTACTATTTTTGGCCGAAAACCTTGCGCACTAGTAGACATCACGACCGTCTATAAATAGTAAGTTTACTATTTATAGTAAGTCGCGGATTCTAGGAGTTTTAGTTGTAGTTTGATTCTGATTTCTTTCCCATTGCTTGGTACCCCTATTTAAAGGGTTGTGAACTCGTTTTTAGTCATCAATTAATCAATTTGAATTTCTTAGAATTTATTTCTATTATTTGCTTTCTTTCCTCGTGGATTCGAGAAGTCTCTGTGAGGAGTCCAGAGAAGCTCCTTGGATTCGGAGTAGTTATCCTCATCAGGTTCATCCCTGCGTCACTTTCTAAACAAATGACATAATGTGGACCTCACACAGCACCGAGTATAGGAATATCTCTGTGCCAAAGGTCACTGGAAATCTACTTCTTTCTAAGTAAATTGACACGAGGAAGGACGTGATGAGGTCAATCGCTCACAGTCTTCCTTAAGGATAACTACTACAAATCCATGAAGTTTCTTTGGACTCCTCATATAGATTCTTCGAATGAGGGAAGAAAATAGAAAATAATTTTTAATAATTCAAAATAAATTAATGGATCATGAAAAATGAAATTAAAATCCTTTAAATAGTGGATGGGCTTTTGGACTCAAACTCCAAAAACGTGACTTGTTATAAATAGTAAATTTTCTATTTATAGACCATCATGATTCCTACTAGACTTCAAGGTTTTTGGTCAAAAATAGTAAGTGTCTAATTTGGCCTAACATTTTATTCTCCTAATTTTTCTAAGTTCTTTTTATGTTGGGTACGACTCTTAAAACTCAAAGGATTAGGAGTTATAATCGAATTAAAACTTATTATTTATAATAAAAAATGAAATTAAAAATGACTTTTGATCGTCGATTTGATGGAATCTCACAAATTTGGTGTAGGCAACACAACGTAGCAGGGTTGGTTGGCTAAAGTAGCTTCTCCTACCCCAAAATCATGCATGGTACGTCGAAAAACTTATTCTGGTTTGTGAGGTACGACTGTTTTAAGGATCTGATAGTCCTGATTGCTTCCGCCTCGAATCGAGCCTTCTCTGGTCCATCATGGCCATAAAAGTGTCCACAACTTGCTCTACATCATACTTCATTTATAGTTATGTTGTGGATGTGGATTGTGTGGTGACCCTGCTACCATGACCAACATGGTAAATTTTGATTATGCCACATCATGCTTTAAGAGATGGTCCACGCAAAGTATGTTTGGAAGTTGTTACTTGACTAGGCTTATTTTACATAAAGACACACGGCTCGATTAAATTCATAATATCATTAAAGGTGGGCCCCACATGATGGATGACCCACATCAAGGTGGGCCCAACATAATGGACGGACCACATCAAAGGTCAGACCATAATGATGGGCGCCCCACATCCAAGGCCTACATGATGGACAACCCATGTTAGAGGTGGGGCCCACAAGATGGATGGTCCACATCAAAGGTGGGCACCACATGATGGGCAATAGACATTGAAGGTGGGCCCTACATGATGGACAATTTATTTTAATGGTGGGACTCATATGATGTATGACCCACATTAAGTTGGGTCCCATGTGATGGACGATTCACATCAAAGGTCAGCCCATAATGATGAATGCCCACATCCAAGGCAAGCCTGAATGATGGACGGCCCACATCAACGATGAACAATCGACATCAAATGTGGGCTCCACATGATGGGTGATGGATATTAAAGGTGGGCCCTACATGATGGATATCAACATTGATGGTGGGGCCCACATGATAGATGACCCATATCAAGGTGGGCCCCACATGATGGACGTTAACATTGATGGTGAGCCCACATGATAGATGACCCATATCAAGGTGGGCCCCACACGAGGACAGTTGACGTAGGGATGAACGTGATGAGGATAACTACTCCGAATCCACGGAGCTTCTCTGGACTCCTCACAGAGACTTCTCGAATCCACGAGGAAAGAAAGCAGAAAATAGAAATAAATTCTAAGAAATTCGAAATTGATTAATTGATGAATAAAAACGAGTTCACAACCCTTTAAATAGGGGTACCAAGCAATGGGAAAGAAATCAGAATCAAACTACAACTCAAACTCCTAGAATCCGCGACTTACTATAAATAGTAAACTTACTATTTATAGACGGTCGTGATGTCTACTAGTGCGCAAGGTTTTCGGCCAAAAATAGTAAGTGTCCTATTTGGCTTCACCAAACCGTTCTCCTAATTATTCTAAGCTCTTTTCACGTTGGGCGCAACTCCTAAAGCCCGACAGATGAAGAGTTATAATCAAACTAAAACTTACTATTTATAGTAAAAACGAAATTAAAATAGGGAAACGACCATCGATCCAGGGGTTTTTCGCAATTCCAAGCTGCGCAACCCGGCATAGCAGGGTTGGTTGGCTAAAGTATCTCGTTTTACCCCAAAATCATATATTTTATGTCAGATAACTCATTCCGGATTGCGAGATATGCCCGATCTAAGGTCCGACGGTCCAGATCACTTCTGTCGTCGACCAGGCCTTTTCTGATCCATCTTGGCCATAAAACTGTCCGCGACCCGCTCTACATCAACAGTTCACATCGAAGGTTGTCCCTTAATGATAAATGACTCACATCTAAGGTGGGCCCTATTTGATGGGACAACCCACTTCAAAGTTGGGCCCTACATGATGGATGGTCCACATTAAAGGTGGCCCTGCATGATGGTGGCCCACATACAAGGTGGGCCTAGATAACCCACATCAAAGGTAGGCCTTTCAAAGTGGATGGTCTATATTGAAGGTATGCCCCACATGACAGATAATTCATATTGAAGACATTACCAAAGTGGGCCCAACATAACGAACGATCCACGTCAAATGTTGGGCCCACATGACAGACGGTGGATATTATGGGTGGACCAATCAAACTTGAGCGATAAGTATTAATCTGATGTTGGGAACCAAACATACTTTTCTGCTTTTTAGCTGATAAGTAAGTTGTTTACCAAACATACTTAAACCAAAATAAGTTACTTGGGGCATAAGTAGCTTGTGTAAATTAACTTGCAATCCAAACGCCCCCTTGATGTCTATTGCTGATTTAGCTTGCCATATTAGAGTAGTCTCATTGGATTGAGTAGCACAATTAATTTCATTGGATTGAGTAGCACAATTGGTACAGATTTGTTGCTGGATTGAGTAGCACAATTAGCACAGATCAGAGACTAAGAAGAATTTCCCTAGGGATTTTTATTATAGGCCGGATAGGCAATGAGTAGAAATTTTTGCGTTAGCTCAGGATTTTTGAGGAAAATGACACGAGGAGAACAACATGAGGACAAAAGAATTGAGTGTCCCACCCTATCATGGATGAGACCTACGCGACTGCAGCAAAAAAACCATCAAAACCAAGGTCATAAGTAGGATGTTAGGAACAGACCCAAGCAAGTAAATACATGTAAGCGGAACACAATCTTTCAACCAGTTAAGTATAGCAGTTTCACAGTAGAAATCTAAATCATCTTCTTCCAAATAATTGCACCATATCTTATCCAGCCGATTTAAGCCACAGATCTATTATCAACTTCCCAAGCTTTTCTTGTCTTTTTTCTTTTTGTGATCTATTAGAAATGATTGAAAGCAAGTTCATGTTGATGCAATCAAATATCTATGAAATGGGTGTGGAGGTGGTATGATTCCTATTGATTGGTACATGAACCTCATACGTTGCTTTGCTTCTTATCCCACAAAAGGTGTCATCAAAGAAAGATCCTTCCACTCTTTTATTTTATTTTATTTTATTTTGTGTGCAACTAGCAAGAAGATCCAACATTTCATACCTGCTCATCTTGACCTTTGTTCCAAGATTCCCTCTGCAGGTTGTTCTCATGCTTTTGCTTGTAGGTGGACCAGTTTTAGGTGGTCTACTCCACTCCAAAACCATCCTTTCCATCAGAAGCAAGGGGTCCAGCTTCCCTGTTGGGCTTTCATTAATGATATAGCCCATTTAGTATCTATGCTCTACCATTTCTACACACGCCAATACATGCAAGGTTGTTCATCAGATGGACGCACCTTACATGTTCTGTGGCCTTAAAAATTAGACAGGCTTCATCACTGGGTGGACCACATATCGAATGTCGACTAATGGTAAATCCTTTAACTCACCAGATGACTGAATTGACCTGATTTAAAACTTACATGGTGGGGTTCACTAGATCAATGGGTCGAATCTTCATACACAAGGACATGCTGATCTCTCACAAAGACTCTTAATTGTTGGGTGGATGCGACAGCCTTGGGCGGCCTCGTGACCCAATTCCTCCAACTTGTTAGGACCACCTATGAAAGATGGCCATTAACTTTAGAGAAAGCAAGAGAAGGGATCCACAGACGTTTCTTTCCAAGAAAATGGACGTGAGATGATGAGAATGATGAGGATTCTAAATATCAGAAAGACGGTGTATCTCAAGGACCACTTTTTAAGTAAGATTCCTAGCACAGTTGCAGGAGTCCTTTTCATCAAATGATCACTTCCCTTTGAATGTGGTCAGTATTCCTAGCCAGCGACCTCTCGACAACTTGTTTAGAGGTGGGGGCTGTCCTTAATGGATACAAATCCGCCACGCTTTCAGCCATCTAACTTGTAAATGATGTTGTACAAATGTGTCCTGAGATCTTCTTATCAGGAATCTCCAAGATGGTCATTCAAGGATTGTGTGAAATGACATTGAAGTCCTGACACTTATATGCCGCTGTCCATGGGGACCACTTCTTTTCTTTTCTCTTTTTAGTTCTTTCCGACATTTCTATCAATTGAATGACTGTGATGAATGATTGGAATTTTTGACTCAGAACATTTTGGAAAATAACGGGTTCCAAATGGTTCAAGTCCCTGTAAATTATTTAGAGTTAAATGATTGCTTGTGTTTGGATAGCTTGTAAATTATATAAGTCTTGTAAATAGAGACTGCAACCTATCAGTCTCCTTCCAAGTAAAAATTACTCCTAATGGCAAATGAGCTTTAAAAGGACCTGTTTGGATTAGTGGAATCCTGTTTTTCTATTGTGGGGTTAAAAAAAAAAAAAAATCATTCTTCTCAGATCTGATGTTTTCTACCATTTGTGAAAACAAAAGCAACTGTGGAAATTGATTTCCATTTCTACGATTTTTCTCAAAAAAATAAAAATAAAAAAATGATGATTTACATTTCCTTGTAAATAAAAAAATAAAAATAAAAAAGGAAAAACCTAAGAAACATGAACTTGAACATTTTTTTTTGGAAGGAGCTCTCAATATTTTTTACCATTAACCCACCCACGTTTCCAAATGAATCAAGAATGATAAAACAAACAGGTTATTTAGGATTCTTTTCATAGATTTTCTATTACGTAATATTTTCCTTTCCAAAGATTCCACCAATTCAAACAGGCCCAAAAGTCATGCCATGACAGACAGAGCAGTATATCAACTAGTAATAAGCACCCACAAGCCGATTAAATAATCAGAGAATCAGTTGGGTTGTCAGGTTCTCTTCTTTTCTCCTCTAATTAAAATATAATTACTCTCTCCTTGCTACATGTCTACTTTCTAAAGAAGCCATTTTGGAAGATTATAAAGGTGGGAATTGACTAAACCAGATTCTATTGCAAGAAGAGTCATCACCAGCATGGGCCCTTGGATTCCGACCAACTTGTCAAAAGCATCTATGAAGCTGTACAAGTTAGCAAATCTATCAATTCAAGCTGATATTTAGCTCAACCAAAGTTACGAACCAGATATTTATATTCCAAAGTCACTCCTCCCTCTTTATCTTCAGTTGAAAAGAGAGTTTAAACTGCTGGCCTATACCAAATGGACGGCGAAGATATCAGCAAAATGCAAGTTTCTTTATTTAATAATATTCTCTTTTCACTTTTTCAGTGGACAATATTTTACTTTGAAAGTTGATCAGTGGACAAGATTAATGTGACGTGTACAAGAACAAGACATGGCAATCCAGCTAAGCATTTCACATCAATATAATTCATACAATTATATGAAAGATGTACATCCCATAGACATTAGTCCATATATTAAATGTGGATTCTAGTAATGTATCCATTTTTACTAGATAAATACTGTGAAGGTACTATCAGAAGAGGAAGAAAAACACAGGGCCATTGAAAGTTTCCCCAAATATGATGCAGAGATGGACGCGATGAGGTTGATCATTGTCTTCCTCAGGGGATAGTTTCTCCGAATCCATGGAGCTTCTCTGTGCTCCTCACAGAGATTCCTCGAATTCATGAGGGAAAATAGAAATAATTCTAATAAATTCGAAAATAGGTTGATTAATGATAAAAACGAATTTACCATGCTTTAAATAATGATATCTAGGAAGAAGTTTCAAAATCAAAATTCAACTCAAACTTCCTAAAAGATGTGCATTGCTATAAATAGTAAACTTACTATTTATAAACCGTCATGATTTCTATTAGACTTCATGGCTTTCAGTAAAAAATAGTAAGTGTCCAATTTAGGCTAACCACGTTATTCTCCTAAATTTTCTAAGCAATTTTCATGTTGTGCACAACTCCTGAAGCTCAAAGGATCAAGGGTTATGATCAAACTAAAACGTACTATAAATAATAAAAACGAAATTAAAAAGAACTTTCGACCATCAATCTGATGGAATCTTACAAATTTGGCATGGGCAACCCAATGTAGCAAGGTTGATTGGCTAAAGTAGCTTCTCCTACCCCAAAATCATATATGGTACTTTGAATAACTTATTTCAGTTTGCAAGATATGCCTATTTTAGGGTTCTGACTGTCTTGATCACTTCCTCCTCTGATCGGGCCTTCTTTGGTCCATATTGGCCATGAAAGTGTTCATGACCCATCTACATCAAAATATAATAGTTATGTGGATGTTGATGAGAAACAAGTGACCAACAAGTTCATTTGGAGCCATACATTTTCCCATCTTGTTTGAATTGGTAGAATCATGATAAAGGGAAGAGCGAATAAAGATAATGAAGAATATCATTGTCTTCCTCGAATGATAAGATTTTGAATACATAAGGGGAGTCCTTGAATTTATAAGAAATAAGAGAGAAATTTTGATTTAAAAAAAAAAATAAAAATTGAATAATGATCTAAGATTCATTGATTAATCTTTTGGAAAAAAAAAAAACAATTTTTTTTTTTTTTGCTTGATTACATCACTTATATAGAAGTCTAAAACCTTGATTAAAAAATAATTAAAATAGCAAAAAATATTTCAAAAGGCTAAAATTGCTAAAAATAGCAATGTCAACTAAAATTTATTGGAGTATTCTTAGAATTATTATAAGAAATTTCTTTAAAAGATGAAAATCGTAAAACTGCAATAACAGAGAGATATAAGTAAAACAATAATTACCAAAAATAGTAAAATTTTGATTTTGACCCACAAGATGAGCATTTCTCATGAAATAGACGTTTGCGACTTGTCATGCAGGTCAGTTGATCATAGAACCACTGTCACATAATGATTGTAGATCGTGCGTTTTGCAACGATGCCCGAATCAAAAGTTAGGTTTGTTTTATGTTAATACTTCAAAAAATAATTTCTCCACATTCATAATAAATCTCTTTGAGTCGGACACACCTAGGGCATTGTTACATCATGCCCCACGGAGGACTAGATCAGGTTTTGACGGACTACCATTACTTTTGCTTGGGCTTCTTTTGCTCTAACCCAGCTAAGAATGTATTTATAGCCTCTACCACATCAAATCCAAAAAGTAACTGTAGCAAAGAAAATACTTTTGGCAAATGTGAAAATTTTAGCCTATTGTGACGAAGATGAAGCACCCTATGGAACATAATTTTTTATTCCATGGTTTTTCAGAAAGAAAAGGGGGCGATTTCCCATTCTTCCCAAAAACTTACTAATTTTGCTTTTCACATCTTTTGAGAGATAATTTTACTATTAATTACGTTTCTACTTTTGTATGGAAATCACATTTGCTAAAAGAAATAAACAATTTCTTTTTTTTAAATATAGATAGTTTTTTGTAGAGGGAATGAAAGCCTAAAGAAAGGGATCCAACCGTGGAATATATGTTACTGGCGCAGATGGTATAAGGTGATCCCACGGATCAACAGGTAAAACGAGCTGGGTTCTTGTGTAAATGGTCTTCTTCACTCTAAAATACGAAATAATAGGGTCCGGATCTTACATAGATCTTGTGTCTCAGAAAAAGGGCGGATGTTACATCCTTATCCTAGTATCTGAGTTGGATAGGAAATCATTGGCACGTAAGGCAGCGCGAAACCCTATGAAGTGAAGAGGGCCCCCACACTATACATTCCATCAATACCCTACTAATCTGCCTATATTTGTCTTTAGGTTTTTGATGGTGAACAGCTCAATCTGGAGCAACACAACCTTCCTGATGGGCCCCAACCCAAGGCTTATTCCATTTGGGTCCATAAAAAAATAAAAATCCATTGGATGGGTGGATCTCCATTTCTTATCACAGTAAAAAAAACATTAGATTCGAACACAAGACTTTCTTCTTTGATACCATATTAAATAATCATTTTCTCTCAAAGCATGAGCCATTAAATGATGATATATCAATGCATATTAAGGGACTTAACCCTCCAACAAATCATACCAACAAAAATCAGGTTGATTTTTCTTTAGGTGAGCTATATATACCATAAAAAACAATACGGACATGCCAAAACTTCAAATTTCAAGTAAGTCAGCTTATGATTGGATTTAAGCGATCTATTGTCATTTGACGATCATCACGGTGTTCTGAGCACACACATCAGTGGGCCTCACAATGCTCTATTCCACCAATTCTTAAAAAATATAAAATAAAATTGATTGATTATTTAAGCCCTCAAAAGCACTTTTGGAGACTCTATAAATTAGTCAAGACATCGTTTGGTGAAATCATAATTCTCAAGGAATTTTAAGTAAAAATACCTCATATTTGTTATTTACACATTGTTAAATTGGATGCAGATTAGGTACTACCCCCACTAGGATGCAATGGCAGACGGACCAACATGACATGATGGAATTTGGTTTGTTGGCGATTAACCCTTTGTCAAAGATGGGGTCCATGCAAAGCATGTTGGAAAGTTATTGGTCGAGTATGTACTCGTACGAGCCTCATCACTGATAGAGGCTTACTGGCCAACCAAATCTAACCACGCTGCATTAATTTCCTGCTACCTCCTAGTGAGGGCCGGTGGTATGCAATTGAGGCTAGTTAAAGTCTATAGAAATGATGTGGAGCCTAGCTGAATATTAAATCATTGGTGTGCAAGTAATATATACGTACCTTCTAATCTTGATGGATTGGCAATGTGGGCCTAGTCTCTAAGATATGGGACAAAGTGGGAGATAGGATATCTTAGGGCTGTTCGGCTGCCATCAAAGTTGGATTAATTACATTTAGTTTTTTGGGAGAAAATGTCACCTGCAACTAACGACTAGTAACTCACTTGCATGTGAGAAATTAGATTTGAAAAGATGGTAAAGATCCGTGTTTTCACTTAACTGTGATTTACAAGTGTAATGGTCATATTTTTGAAATCCCAACCGTAGGAAGGAGTCCCACATAACTCTATAAAGAAGGGAATTGCCGTCCCTCTCTTCAATCTTTATCTTTATAAGTGATTTGCAACTTATAATCAAATAGACACATAATTGTAAGTGGCATTTAGGAAAGTTATTTACTACTTGAAAACTTACAGGAGTCTAAATGACCTCTGTTGCCCAATTAGTATGAGATATGCCACTTGAAAACTATTGATTTGGTATTAAGGGGTCGTTTGGGAGTGTGTTTGATGTAGATTTTGATTATTATTGATTTGCAAGTCACAGTCATCTCCGTCTCTCTACCAATGCATTTCAACTACAGGTTTCCAAGCACATTTATATGAATTCTTGGGATTTTTATTACAGGCTACTAGACATTCACACAAATTCCGGTTGATTTTAATTACAGGCTACTAAACATATTCACATAAATTCCTATAAATTTTGATTAAAAGCTGTCAAACACAATTGTTATTTCTAATTCACAAAGATTTCATGGTAATTACTGATGCATATTAAATATATGCTTCCAAATGACCCCTAAGTGAAACAAGGTGTACACTATAGGGCACTCACAATTAGGTCAATCAGGGCAAGAATTCTAAGTGACCGAAGACTTTGTTCAACTAACCTAATTGTAAGAGTCCATAGAGCCCACACACATGTCCAAGTTGGCTAATGCATAGGCCATGGTATAGGTAAGCGTGACGTAAAGCTTAAATATCTGACCTATCCACCATGCAGATCACCTTGCATATTATGCCACTGCCAATAGATAAAAGGTGGTCCACTCAGACAGTGTGGAATGACATTAGATATCAATGGATGGGTTGGCAAACTTCAGCCATATTTTCAAAACAGTACAATTGATCTGTTAGTTGTTGCCCATCGGACTACTCGACCGTCCTAATTATTGGGGGAGGTAATCTACATTGTGGTACCCTTCTGATGGATGACTTGGATACTTCAACCACTTGTCATATTGGCATATATGTTTACATGTACATTCGTTGACTTATACATACATGTTGGCTTTAAAAAGTTTTGAGCAATGAAGAAGATAAGGGATTTTTACAGAAAAATTTCTCATTAGTTAGGGTTTTATCAAATAATGCCAAAGGGAGTGCTTTTTTAAAAAGCAGTACAATTACCATAATGTTCATTGAACATTTCTAATTTAAGTAGTATAAGTGAAGAAATGTGAGGCCCACTATATTTTTATGATATCCAACCCACCCCATATATGTAATCTATCAATATGATTAGAAGAACAAAAAACTTTAGCTAATCTATTCATAAGGTGAGCCACCCCATAAAAAATAATATACATCACTTAAAAACATCAAAATGAACAGTGCAACCCGTCAAATGATTCAATAGAAAGATTTCTAGGCCATGTGCATGGTTATTATGGTTAGGTGGTATGTTTGCTAGGCTGGATGCCATACATATACAATATTGGCGGGTGCTTTGGCAATTTTCCTTCTACGAAAGCATGACCCAGGTATTTTGATTTGTGGAGTAATCATTTGCTAAATTTGGGTTTAAGAGGAATTTTCTTGTAATAAATTCCCAAAAGAGATATTCTATTTTTAAAAATCTTTGTATGATATTATATATTTTATTATTTCTTATTATATTTCACAATAAATTTTTTTTTCCCTTTAGCCACATTATTGGCCCACATGATTAGCCCACCGAAATCTAATCAACCTGGCCCACAGACCAAAGGGAGTCTTCAATCGAGGCTTGATATGGAAAAGATAGGGTCCATTAATTAGTTATACAAAGACATTCAACGTAATAATAATGAACACCTTTCCATATTATTAATACTACGGAAGTATTATTCATGTCTCCCATCTCAAGTGTGCTTTCCACATGTAATTCCAATTTCATTGGAGTAGAAATGATTATTATTATTATTATTTTATTTTTTTAAAAGAAGTGAGATTTTTATATAAAAACTAGCACCACAATAAAATGGGGGTAAAAACACTATCCAATGACTTGATCATATCATCCCCTCATCACATCGGCAGCCACATCTTCTAAACGGTATTGCAATGCTCATACCTAAGCTCCAAGCAGTTTGTGTAGCGCAAAACTCTGTGAGGCTTATGGTGATGTTCATATGACATCCACTCCATTCATCAGTGTCTCCTTCTTGTTTTAGGATGTGAACCAAAAAATAAGTTAGATCCAAAATTTAGATAGAACACACCATAAGAAACAGTAGGGATTGAACACTTGGGTCTGCAGAAGTTTTGAATTAGGCTGATATTTGTACTTTCCTTTCATCCTTATGTAAATCACCTTATGAACTGGTCAGATGATATATAAACATTAAAATGGGCACCAATAACATTTTAGTAGTGAGCATTCAATCTCCACTGTTTCTTATAGTATGGCCTATTAGAGTTTTGGCTCTTCCTCATTTTTTGGATCATGTCCTGACATAATCCAGATACATTGATAGGTGGAGTAGATGTCACATGGACATGAGGTAGGACCCATAGAATTTTGTGCTGCATGGGAGTACTCCATATCAAACGGGTTGTTACAAGCAACCGGCCGCGTGTAACTGTGTACACCTAAGCCTTGCACAAGTTTCAAAATTTCAATTTACATGAAGGAGACACAACTAAAGCTCTCAGCCAACCCAATCATTATCGATGTGAGTGAAATGACATATTTGCCTTATGTTCATTTATTTATTTATTTATTTATTCTGATTTAGAGGAGAGCTACTCAAATAGGCAAAGCGTGGTGTAACACGACCTCATCTACACGTGGACAGACGAGCTAACATAGAACATGTGGGACATCAGACATAAATGAGGTCTATCCTTGGTGAAGATGAAAATCTACCATAGAATCAGACATCACATGTACATTGAACCAGACCATATCTCTAATTTTTCTAAACTAGTCTCTCTCTCTCTTTTCTTTTTCTTTTTCTTTTTTTAACCTTTTCTGTAGAGGCCCAGCCGACCTGATTCGTAGATGGGCCTGGTAAAAGCCGCCATCTTGTCATGTGCGTCTGTCTTAGATGTTGAAGGGTATGGTTATATTACATCCATTCACCTTAAACATGTCAGCTCGTGACAACCTAGCATTGTTAGACATACTCTCTCTCTCTCTCTCTCTCTCTCTCTCTCTCTCTCTGTGGCTGTGATTGGCTATAGATGGTCTAGATGGGCTAAAGGTCCTATATATATTCGGAATCGACCTCGTGTATATATAGTCCTGGTTTTTGGGTCGAATCACATTGCTGGGACCCATCTTACGCACTATGGAGATGTGTTACATGTGCCAAGTTGGCACAAGTGTATGTATGTAAAGGTGTAGGTAGTGAGGGTTATGGGTTGACCTTACTAATCGCCTCCTAAATCTTTAATGATCCATTTGGACTCACCTGCAAAGGGGTTTTTGTAGCCAAAATGTGATTTTCAGCTAAATCCTATATTAAAAATGGACCGTGAAAGTCAGAAAAAAGAGGTCGGCAGGAAAATGGTTGTGCCTAAGTTGGTACCAAACGAGCCCAAAGTCATTTTCAGTGGGTCAAAAACTGTCATTTTACCACCCAATAGCGATGACGTGCTTGGAAGAGAGTCTCTACTAAAAAAGCATTGGTGACATGCTCCTTTCCTATAAAATTTTTGAATGATTTGAGATTTAATTTCCAAAATGATACTACTCCACTCACAAGCCACGTGATCCATATCCTAAACAGGAGTTATATGATACATGACCCCCCATCATTGTACAATACACATGAGCTTTCCATTTTTAGCAAAGGATTCTGGTTTTATTTATTTGGAATTTCAGGCCATTGGTTCCTCAAAAATCTACTCACTAGGATAATGTTAGCCGGTCCACTTGTACGGCCCTGCAGATCACATCGTTTAAGAAGAGAAATATAACAACAGTCAAGTTCATCTGAAAATTTTCCTAATATTGGTATATGGGATTTTCTAACCTTGGAGATTTTCGGGCTTTTCTCCATCCAACGTGGGACTTAACAAACCAACGGTCTAGATTCTTAAGAATGGGTCCAGTTGGCAGAACTGAAAACACATGTAATAAGTGTCAAGCTGCGAGCCACGTTTTATATAATTCGTCTGTTCTTGACCAAGCTGCCAGACCTGTAATTTCCTACCTAACGTGTATCCGTCGACCGTACCGTACAGATATCCCCACCACACCAATGGCAAACTAAAAGACGTCCACTTCTTTACTTTTTGTTGGTTCATTGCATGAGGAAGAGTAAGAGGATTTTCTGGTGCCAGGAGCTGTGGGGCCCACTGTGATGTATGTATTTTATATCTACTCCGTCTATCTGTTTTTTCTAGCTCATTGTAGGGCATGATCCCAAAAATTAAACAGATGCAAATCTTACGTGGACCACACCATAGGAAATAGTGGAGATGATGGCATTCAGTATTGAAACCTTCCTAAGTTCCACCGTGATGTTTATTTGCCATCCAACCAGTTCATAAGGTCGCACAGACCTGGATGAAGGGAAAACTTTTCTGGGGCCCAAGAAGTTTTAATGGTGAGCTTCAATCACCACTGTTTCCTGTGGTGTGGTCCACTACTTGATATTTGGATCTGCTTGCTTTTGGTCTCCTATTATGAAATGAGATATCAAAACAGATGGCCGCATGAATACAATACAAACATCATGGTGAGCCTCAAAGCACATACCATTGCTAATATCCTTTATAGCACGGTGACCAGGCAATCCGTTTCCATTTCATGAACTATAATCGAGTGAGACATGATGGTACGGTAAAGCTAGTAGAACTAGAGTCATCTCTCCGTAATACACCTAGTTGAGTAAATTATCAATCCCTATTGCTCATTTAGTGAGCCTATCATGACAGTAAATGCATATATACAAGATCACTCTTACGGGGTAATCCCAGCCATTATTTTCCTCACTCTTGAGGTTATAGTTGGAGAGAGAAAGTTTTTGTTTTTAAGTGAACCATCTATGTTCACTTCTTGTGGTGTTGTGGCCGACTTGAGGTATTTTTTTAAAATTATTATTTAATATATGAATAGTTTCACAATATTGAAATTACAAAATTACAAGACTTTTTAAAGGTCTCATTTTACCATGCTTACTTGTAGCTCACACACATGACGAAAAAGTGGGAACATGCCGGTGATAAATGGAAAAGACATGGATAACTCTCATTGAAGTTCCAACCACACCTAAACTCTAGTTGTTAAATTCTCTTTCTCATAACTAATTACAAGGGTAAAGTTGGTTAATGGCTACTCACATTATATAGGTATGGATGTTTGCCTTCTTTTTTTTCTCACTTAGATTTTGTCCTTTGAAGACCCGTGGATGTACTTGTTTTATTAATCATTTCAAATCAAATTTAGGAGTAATTGGATGAATAGTCACAATTGATTAGTCGAGAAATGGCTCCATCAATCATATTCTACTGGCTCAACGTCACATTGTGTTGATGCTTACTTGCCAAAATATATACACATAAGACAAAAAAGAAAAGAAAAGAGAAAAACACTCGCCGTATGAGTCAAGGGATTGGTGACTAACTATAGGGGTGGCAATGGGCCGGGTTCTGGTGCCTACCCCCCATATACTCATATTGGGCTTATAATGCAACCCTATCTCGATATATATCAATGTCAAGAATCCTCCTTACGGCCCTCAGATATTTCATTTCGAATATCTATAATAACTGAGTCTTCATTATATTAATTTTAGACATGGTATGTTCGACGATAAGTATATCATCAACATATAATATTAGTACAAAAAACTCTCCATCACTCAGTGGAGTGGTCCACTACTTGATCTTTGGATCTGCTTGCTTTTGGTCTCATACTCTGAAATGAGATATCAAAACAGATGGACAGCATGGATAAAATACAAACATCATGGTGAGCCTCAAAGCACCTACCATTGCGGATATCCTTCATAGCACGATGACCAGGCAATCCGTTTCCATTTCATGAACCATAATTGAGTGAGAGATAATGGTACGATAAAGCTTGTAGAACTAGAGTCATCTCTCCATGGTACACCTAGTTGAGAAAATTATCAATCCCTACTGCTCATATAGTGGGCCTATCATGATAGTAAATGCGTACAAGATCACTCTTATGGGACAATCCCAGCCATCATTTTCCTCACTCTTGAGGTTATAATTGGAGAGAGAGTAAGTGAACCATATATGTTCACTTCTTCTCGTGTTGTGGCCCACTTGAGTTTATATATATATATATGAACAGTTTCACAATATTGAAATTACAAAATTACAAGACTTTTTAAATCGGTCTCATTTTACCATGCTTACTTGCAACTCACACACATGACGAAAAAGTAGGAACATGCTACTCTTAGTGATAAATGGAAAAGACAAAAGGATACCTCTCAATGAAGTTCCAACCACACCTAAACTCTAGTTGTTAAATTCTCTTTCTCATAACTAATTACGAGGGTAAAGTTGGTTAATGGCTACTCGCATTATTAGGTATGGATGTTTGCCTTCTTCGTTTCTTTTATTTTTTTTTATTCATTTTTTTTTCAACTAGATCAATTTTGTCCTTTGAAGACCTCTGGATGTACTTGTCCATTTCAAATCAATTTTAGGAGCAACGAGATGGACAATCACAATTGATTAGTCAAGGTGGCATTTGTTTTGTGGAGAAATGGCTCCAGCAATCATCTTCTGCTGGCTCAACATCACATTGTGTTGATGCTTACTTGCCAAAATATATACACGTAAGAGAGAAAAGAAAAGAGAAAAGCACTCGCCGTATGAGTTAAGGGATTGGTGACTAACTATAGGGGTGGCAATGGGCCGGGTTCGGGTGCCTACGCCCCTAACCCATCAATAGCAAATGCACTCATGCCCATATACTCATATTGGGCTTATAATGCAACCCTATCTGGATATATATCAATGTTGAGAATCCTCCTTACGGCCCTTAGATCTTTCATTTCGAATATCTATGATAATTGAGTCTTCATTATATTAATTTTAGACATGATATGTTCGACGATAAGTATATCATTAACATATAATATTAGTACAAGAAATTTTCCATCACTCCATAGACTGGGTTATAAATTCTCATATCATTAATATAAGTATATTATTAACATATAAGTATATCATCTTTATCTTGTGTTAAATGGTGTGTGGAGAGGAATGACTGGATTATCTTCTTCTCTTGTTATGTTTTTGATCTTGTCCTATTATGGTTTTTGATCTTTGGTTATGGTTTTTGATCTCTCAAGAACTACAATTAGTAATAGTAAACGGTTCTATGTTATATGGTTATGGTTTAGATAAAAACAATATTTTCTTCTTGTTGAAAATGCTTACATGAAATATTTATATATATATATATATATATATATATATATATATATATATATATATATATATATATATATATATATATATATATATAAAATAAAAAAAAATTCTCCATCACTCAGTGGAGTGGTCCACTACTTGATCTTTGGATCTGCTTGCTTTTGGTCTCGTACTCTGAAATGAGATATCAAAACAGATGGACAGCATGGATAAAATACAAACATCATGGTGAGCTTCAAAGCACCTACCATTGTGGATATCCTTTATAGCACGGTGACCAGGCAATCTGTTTCCAATTCATGAACCATAATCGAGTGAGACATAATGGTACGGTAAAGCTTGTAGAACTAGAGTCATCTCTCCATGGTACACCTAGTTAAGCAAATTATCAATCCCTACTGCTCATTTAGTGGGCCTATCATGACAGTAAATGCATACAAGATCACTCTTACGGGACAATCCCAACCATCATTTTCCTCACTCTTGAGATTATAATTGGAGAGAGATAGTTTTTGTTTTTAAGTGAACCATCTATATTCACTTCTTCTCGTGTTGTGGCCGACTTGAGTACAACACGACTTGAGTTTATATATATATATATATATATATGAACAGTTTCACAATATTGAAATTACAAAATTACAAGACTTTTTAAATTGGTCTCATTTTACCATGCTTACTTGCAGCGCACACGCACGATGAAAAAGTAGGAATATGCTACTCTCAGTGACAAATGGAAAAGACAAAAGGATACCTCTCAATGAAGTTCCAACCACACCTAAACTCTAGATGTTAAATTCTCTTTCTCATAACTAATTACAAGGGTAAAGTTGGTTAAGGGCTACTTACATTATATAGGTATGGATGTTTGCCTTTTTTTTTTTCTTATTCTTTTTGTTTTTTCAACTAGATTTTGCCCTTTGAAGACCCGTGGATGTACTTGTTTTATCAATCATTTCAAATCAATTTTAGGAGCAACTGGATGGACAATCACAATTGGTTAGTCAAGAAATGGCTCCAGCAATCATATTCTGCTGGCTTAACGTCACATTGTGTTGATGCTTACTTGCCAAAATATATACACATAAGACAGAAAAGAAAAGAAAAGAGAAAAGCACTCGCCGTATGAGTTAAGGGATTGGTGACTAAATATAGGGGTGACAATGGACCGAGTTTGGGTGCCTACCCCCTAACCCATCAATAGCAAATGCAGTCATGCCCATATACTCATGTTGGGCTTATAATGCAACCCTATCTCGATATATATCAATGTCAAGAATCCTCCTTACAGCTCTCAGATCTTTCATTTCGAATATTTATGATAACTGAATTTTCATTATCTTAATTTGAGACATGATATATTAGACGAAAAGTATATCATCAACATATAATATCAGTACAATAAATTCTCCATCACTCAGTGTCTTGAAGTAGACACAATGATTATATTTACTTCCGGTAAATCGTTGACTCACCACAAAAGTATCAAATTTCTTATACCACAAACTAGGAAACTATTTTAAGCTGTACAGTAACATCTTCAACCCGCAAGCCTTATTTTCTGTCATTTCCACTTCGAACCCTTTTGATTGCTTCATGTAGACATGTTCCTCCAATTCTCCATGTATGAAAGTGGTCTTTACATCCATTTATTCTAGTTTTAAAAAACTTATGCGTTCTATTAGTCACACCTTTGGTTAACCAAAATATCAATAGTCTGTAGGCGAATCGAAATAGACATCGGTTGATCGGGAACATAATAGTGTGCTTCGATCGATCCAACTAGACCTTCGGTCGACCCAACTACATTGCACAAAGTTAAAGGCACTCAATCAACATTCTCTTCCCCTTTTCTATCCACTCATTGCTCCAGATGTGTTGCATCGCACCTTTAGTCAATCGAAATATCAACAAAGTCTTTTGATCAACTGAAACAGACCTTGGTGGACCAGGAACATCGCAACATGTTTCGATCTACCCAATTGCACTACAATTGATTAAAGGTACTCAATCAACAATCTCTCCCTCTTTTTTATCCCCTCGTTACTCCAAATGTGTTGCATGTGTCACGTTGTTGATTATATATATATATATATATATATATATATATATATATATATATATATATAGGAGCAGGGCCTCTCTGCAAATTTATTTTATGTTATGATTTTCAAGTGTCCAGCCCCCAACTACATATCAAGAATGATGATATCCACCTATTATATAGGAGTTTTTGCTAATCCCACACTTCCACATAGTAACCCGGCACGAAAAGCCACAAGGGCAACATCCCTGAACGGTCTAGCAGGTGGGCTCCAGATTTAAAGATTATTATTATTTTTCGTTTACACAGGCCCTCCAGATGAATTTACTGGCCTAATTTTTGGGCCACGGCATCGTAGGTAGCTGGTTCCACCTGATGGACAGCTTGGATACGGATTCTCTCCCCATCTTATTGTTACTTGTCTCTACAGTATGTGGAGTAGAAGAGTCATATATGATTCTACTCTTTTTTTCTTTTGAAAATAAATCAGCCAGCTGGCACAACCCACGACCTTCTCCTCCTGTATTTAAGGAGACCACTCTCTTGCATTTCTGCTCATACCATCCTTTGCCTGCTTCACTCCGTTTCTTCTTCTCTTCTCTTTTTGTCTTCAGCTTAGTTTTCCAGTTTCACAGACTCTTTTTTTCCTTTGGATTTTCTCATTCCTAGTCTATCTTCTTCTCTTCCTTGCATCATCCATTCCCTCCCTCTCAGCATTCTTGATAACCAGTCCTAGTTGTAGAAAGGAAATGGCATCCAGCTCTCTCCGTAGTAGCTCTAGCTCTTCTTGGACTCCCAAGCAGAACAAATTGTTCGAGAAGGCCTTGGCCAAATATGATAAGGACACCCCCGACCGCTGGCAGAATGTAGCCAGGGCTGTCGGTGGGAAATCCGCCGAGGAAGTGAAGAGGCACTATGAGGATCTTGTTGAGGATCTCAAGTGCATTGAGTCAGGCCGAGTCCCCTTTCCCAATTACAGGACCACTGGAGGTACCAGTGCCTAACGCAGCCACCATGCACCTCATCACCTGGTACTATTTCTTTCCTATAAATTCACTAATGCTTTTTGTTGGATGCTGCTGCCTTCTTGTCTGTTTATGTCTCAAATTCTCTCTTCTACTTCACCACCATCTCTGTTTTTCTTTTACTGTTTCGTAAATTAAAATTTAACCAACCATACGGAATCCATACCGGTTTAAGTAGGTCGCTTTCTTCATTTACTACAACTTTGCATGGGCCCACCTCTCCTCCTTTTCTGCACACTCACAACAATATATATATATATATATATATATATATATAGAGAGAGAGAGAGAGAGAGAGAGAGAGAGAGAGAGAGAGAGAGAGAGAGAGAGAGAGAGAGAGAGAGAGAGAGAGAGAGAGAGAGCGCAGATCTTCTACTCGTCATGCCGTCAACATATTGGAATCTCATGATTCGAAAAATATGGTTGTTTTGAGCTTTTGCTCCTGCTAGTTGCCACTCCTTCCTATGACTAAGGCACGGATGTTATGTGCCAAAGTTGAAAAGTATCTGAGTGAGTGAAGAAGGTAAAAGAGTGGTTAATTTCCAGTGTTAGGCATGAAACCAACTTGGAATTTTTATATATAACAAATTCTATCGGCACTCTTTTCCACTTGTTATCCTGTTCCTAACACAAAAGCAAGCCGACATGGGATCTAATCCTTCTTCACATCAATCACATGCATTTCTTGGCTATCCGCTTTTGGATCGAATCTGTCCATCCGACATGAAAATGTGTCCTGGACTAGCCCTCCTAATTTTCTAACCTATAACCACATCATCATCATCTAGTACTGATTCTATTAAAAATGGTCATGCATTTGTATTTTACTGTTGCACATTCCTTGGTCAGTACGCTTCATTCTTTGATGTTCATTGTCTTTGCTTCACAGCTCTAAAAGATAGTGAATCGACTTGGAACTTGGAAAAAGTCGATTTGAATGATCTCAGTTGTCCTGCAAACTTGATTTGTACAAGACACAAGCCCAACTTGTGCCAAGTCACTTACAGATCAGTGACGTAGATTTTACTTTATTCCTAATAAAAAAAAAAAGAGTGAAGAGGGAGATTTAAACCCGGTACCTCTTGGGGAATGCAGTGCTCCCAATCAATGAACTATTAAGTCATACATTTCTATTAGTTACACATGAGAAGAATCTATTATTTATCATTACAAATATATCTAATCTAATTCTTGAGTATTGAGTCTAGTAAAATAAAGATTCAGTCGAGTCTTTGAGATAATTCAACACTTTGAACATTGAGTCGAGTTCGAGTTTCAAGTTTTTGAACCATGCTTTGCTTCAAACAAACAATGTTTCCAAATAAATTTCTACATATTTCTGTTGTAGTCGGTCGCGCAATTTTCACCTCCTACACATTGTAAGCCCATGGCATCCTTCAAACAATGACTTCACAAGCTTTCTTTTCTTTCTTTTTTATTTTTAAAATTATGCAGAAGCATTTTAGATTAACCAAAAAACTCTACAAGTTGGGGGATTATGAAGGTGATGGATTGATAATTTTATATAAATATGGGTGCCTTTCTAATGCCTGAGATAGGTTGCATTTTCTCTCTTATTGGCAGGTTACCCAAGTATCTAAAGCACCAAATGAAGTGGCAGCTGTATCTATCTATATGTAGTGAGTAGAAGATGTTGTGTGAAAATCCTTGAAAAGCAGATGCAGGATTATAAAATGCTCTCCTCTTAGCTCTGGTGTTTCTTCCTCTCTTCGTGCCAGATTACTCCCAATATCCTTGGTCATCTTATTTATGTATCGAGGGAGGACTAACTGTTAAAAACTTTGGTTCCTCATTCCTCCATCGTCGTTGTTGTTGTTGTTGTTCTTCTTCTGCTTCTTCTTCTTCTTGTCATTATAATGGAATTTCTAATTTAAAGGATGTTTTATATAAAAATAGTGTGTCATATGGAATGGTTTTCGGTATTCGAGAAGATGAAATCAAACAGAACCAAGAATGCAGACTTGTTTCATGGGGAATTGCTGCTGACACTGCCAGCTTAGAACGAATGCCAGTGAGATAATGATAAATAAATAAATTGCTCTGGCAATTTCCAAATCCAACGGAATCCAACAAGTCAACATGTCTCCAACTCTTTTAACTTACTAAAGTGTGCTATGGTTCACCCAAAAGAAGCGAGAAAAGTTTCTAGCTCTAAGATATTGGCTAAGGATGGATGGGCCCGCACACAATCATTAGGTAAGCCATGACATAAGAAAACAATCGAAAACCACTTAAAAACCTCCAAATTCTTGTGGTGACCCACATAATGGTTGGACCAGCCTGATTTTTTAGGCAACCATTTTGGACAGGTTGAATGTCATACACACATCACGATGGCGCACATGCAACCCTTGTAAAATAATCTTCTTCTTTTTTCTTTTTTCTTTTTTTTTTACATGGAGGAAATGGCCTCCTCATGTGGCCTTATTATGTTTTAAAATGAAAACTTTGGGGCATAAGCCTTGGGAGCACATGATATTCTCCTGCACCATAACTAGTGGTCTAACCATGGATGATGGTCCATGCTCCAAAACTTGGAAATTTTATTCAACCTAATTAGTTATTTACTTTGCATTCTACGCAACAAAAATGGCCAGTACTGGTGTCCGCTAATTGAATGGAAAGAAGCGTTCATTATTTTTAGGCCTGACACCTTCCTAGGGAGGATCATCACTTGCCCCAAAACTCTGGGGACTAGTATTGTATAGGGTAGGAATGCTTTGGGTTTGGTGGGATCCAGGTCACCCCCAACCCAACCTATTTACTAAATAGGGCAAGTCGGAATCTGAACCGGATTCATTACCCTATCGCCTGACCCAACCCATCTAATATTCATCAAGCCCAACTCCAACCTGAACCAACAGGCTCGGGTTAAACCAACCCAACAGAGCCTAACTCATATTTAAGAAGGGAATATGGGGGCAAAGCGTACCCCCTGCCTGACCTAATCAGTGGATATGCGAAGCCAAACAGGCCCTTAGTTTATTTCACATCTGCAGCTGGTAATCTAGCCTAGTCCATTGATAACTTATATGTCACATCTGCAGATGGTAATCTAGCCTAGCCCATTGATAACTTATATGGGCAAGTTGGGTCGTTCAACCCAAGCCCAACCCATTTACTTAAATGGGCCACATCCAAGGTCTCCATTTGGCTTAGCCCAAACCCAATATGTGTTTACTCTCTTTCGAATTATGTTTCTCTTTTTCAGCTAGGTAAGTGAGGCAGTACAACTAACCACTTACCCTTTTTCCTAATCATGTTTGTCTCTTTTTCAAATAAGTGATGTAGGACAACTAACCACTTATTCTAAAAGCTCAATTGATGATGCGTGGCAAATCAGTCCTTTTATCTTTTCAGCTAGGTAAGTGATGCAAGACAACTATCTGGTCTAAAAGCTCGAATTGATAGAGGGTAGTGAATTAATCCATTTATCTCATAGCACATGCCCTACATCCCATGGATCAGGTCCTCAACCCCTCATGGGACCCACTTCACATGGGCCCATCTCCCATGGATCTCGTCTCATACAGTTCACTATTTCACACAGTGCATCCACTCTAAATGTGCCCATGCATTCCACGTGCCACTCTACTTTAAGTCCAGTATGAAAATGCTCTTGCGTTAGTAAGACAATTTGGAGATCACCACCTAATCATATGGCACATGAAACCTTGAATAAAGGACTTATGGTCGAATGACCCAAACCATTGATTTGAGGGTTCATTGTGGATGGCAAATGCACTGAAAATCTCCTGGTTCAATGGTCCATCATAACCGTATAATAGTAGCCCTTTTTTCTTTCTTTTTTTATATTCTTTTATTTTCTCTCTTTCTCTCTCTCTCTCTATTTATTTTTTTTTCTTTTTTTGAATGTGAGCAATTACCAATTGGTTGACCAGCAGCTAAAAGATTATATTTTAATATTACAGGAGATTTAAGGTGCATGGCCATCGCAGTTAGCGTAGAATATGGACTGATCCTTGAATGATCCCCTACTTGCAAGCATTACATCCAGCCTCGTTTCTAATCTAACTACTCACATCAAATTGATACCTTTTTTTTCTTTTTCTTTTTCTTTTTTTTTTTTTAAAATGTTTTTCCCTATTTTTTTCTACCTTGTAAAAATGCAATAAAATAAATAAATAAAACCTTCTAAAGTGGTTTATGCTTCACATTTCAAGAAAATTTATTCTATTCATTTAATTTTCTCCCTTAAACATAATTTCATCTTCGAAATTTAGCACTTCTATTATATAGATCATTTTTTATGCTTTTAAGGATTCCCTACTTCTTGTGTTTGAGATAATATGAATAGATAGTTGTAGTGGGTTTGTGCTTGATACACAGATCTTTTACCTGCGCAGTGCAGAGGATTTACCGGTATTAATTCATAATCATGTTAAATCTCGATCCTTTGTTTGATCAGGGTATTAGAATTATTCAAGATTTTCTAGGACTTAGAATTTGAGTCAAGCCCCGCAAATTTTGCATAAGCGTGGTTCCATCAGTCCATAATCTCGATTGTTTTCAACTCATGAAAAATATCACAAAATCATATATTCTCATAAGGGGTAATTTTACGTGGCCCATTGAGCTTTCACTACACACTCTGGTTATCCGATACACTACCCGGAATTACTTCTATCATCCTTACGCTAATTCATTATGCTTAGGTTTTCAATGTATTACTCGTAAAGTGTGTGTGTGTGTGTGTGTGTCTAAGTGCGCATTTAATTGACTACATGAATCAGGACGCTACAGCCTACCCCCCTTAAACAAAAATCTCGACCTTGAGATTTGGTAATTGGATTAACACGCTTATGCCTCACCTGTTTATGGTTCCGTTGTTGAGATTTGAATCTAGGTCGCTTGAGTGAAAGTCAGATATCCTAACCGGACTAAACGATAATAGAGATGAAATTTTAAAGGAAGGTTGATAGAGACCCAAGTGATCTATTGAAAAATTTTCAGAATTTTCAGACGTGTCTTTTGCCTACAATTGGTGGGGGCTTTGCGACATGTTAAAATTGTAAGTTTTGGAATCCTTAGGGAAGTCTCTATTCCTATAAGGAAAGCTTATTCTTCTTGATGATGATCCTATCTAAGGATGACTTTTAATTCAGGACAAGTTTTATTCCGAATTTTGAAAAATTTATTATGGGGGTACCTAGGTTCATGGTTTCTAGATTTCACGTCTACCTTAATATTTGAATGCCCTTCTTAATTGTTCTTTTTCAAGCATGTTAAAGACATCTTAGTGATTCGATTACAGAGCGTTCATTAGGGGATCTTAATTTCTTCCATTTTCTCCTGTGAAATGGAAATAAAATGTATCTTTAATGGTCAAAGTAGCATGGAAGCAATATCACTAATAGGATGGCCATAAGAAAAACTTCCTTGCTTAAGTTAATCGATAAGTCCGTTCTGGTGTGAGTCATCTATGTTTTGGACGCGGATTGTCTAAAAACCTCTCTAGGGATATCCTTGGTGATCGACTCTGTGGTGGTCACGGAGATGCATGTTGTATTTGATGTCTTAAATCTAGTTGGATACAACACTTGTTGATGCCATTGACAGACTGTTCAATGTCACCTTCGATGGCATCGAAAAGTGCTCGGATTTTTAAAATTTTCTCCAGTTGGTCACTGGACTATTAGGGTGTTTTTTTCAATGCTATCAGAGGGAGTTCGATGACATTGAATGTAAGGTTCAATGCCATCGAACATAGCTCAATGCAATTAAGGATTTCCAAAAAATCATGTTTTATCTTTAGATTGTTGAGGTGTTCTTTTGATACCATCGATGTGACTTTGATACCATCGAAGGATTAGTTTCGATGACATCGAAGACTGTTCGATGCCATCGACAATTTGCGCTCAATTTTATATAGACTTGCAATTTTACGGGATTTGTTTTCAAATTTGCTCGGGATCCTTCTGTATGTTTTTTTTTTTTTTTTTAAAGGAAGGCTTCCATATATTAAATCATCAACGAACATATACAATTTTTGGGACTACCCCCGTACCAAAACAACCGGGGGAAGCCTATCTTGTGGAAAACCTCAAAAAACACTGCACAAAATATACCGGCAGAGGGGAACGAACCCTCATGCTTCCCTGATCGCCCCAAGCCCTACTCTGTCTAAGAAAAGCAGCCCTCTGACCTGCTGAGGTAGATCACTAAGGTGGACATAGAAAGAGGAGGATTGGGTGCCACTACCCATGCAAGCCAACGCGTCGGCGGGGAAGTTGCCTTCCCTGAAGATGTGCTCAATTTTTACCTGCCCCCTAGATTGGAGCCTAGAGATTCTATGAATCCAATACCCCCAATTCCAGCCTAGTGTAGAAACCCCATTTAGCACATCAATAACCAGCCTAGAATCCGATTCCACTACAATATTGGAGAAGCCTCTTTGCACACTGAGGGCTAGACCATCGTGAATGGCCCAGAACTTAGCGAAGTTGTTCGATCCCTCTCCATACACCGCTGAAAAAGCAAAGATAAAATTACGTGAAGCACCCCTACAAATCCCACCTCTACCTGATCTCCCTGGATTCCCTCTCGCCGACCCATCCACATTAACTTTAATCCAACCCTCTGTTGGCTTCGTCCACTTAACTATCAAAGGCACATATGAAGGGGACTTCAGGAAATAGGCGAAACAGAGGATACGAGAGGGGCAAGGCTGGCAGGGGGCCAGCAAGCATGGGTCCTGGCCGGGCGCTGCAAACTAGCGATCCACCAATTCACTCTGGCTGACACCACAGTAGCTGAAGCCGACTTGCCCTTAAAGACAACAGCGTTTCGGGATTTCCAAAGCTCCCTAACATGGGGCCAAGAGAGAACCTCCCTCGTGAGGCCGCGGCCCACCACCAGGCTAATCTACCTTCTATGGAGGACGCCACCATGACACTGATCTAGAACTGACGGCCCAAGTCTGCCCACACCACCTGGGCAAGCGAACCTCCAATGAATAAATGAATATAAATCTATCTATTTTATATATATATATATATATATATATATATATATATATATATATATATATATATATATATATATATATATATATATATATATATATGGGTGTAAGCGGGATTGAGAGGTATTTCTGGGGTTTCTAATTTATCTAAGGATTTTAAAGGGTTAACAAGGGTGAGATTCGAGGTTGTTCGAATCGGGTAAACTCTCTCCCTTCGTAATTTCTATTTTCATTGTGATAACCTATCGCTTTATAATGTGGGTTTTTTTTCCCACAAGGGTTTTTTCACATTAAATCGTTGTGTTCTTGTTATGTTTGGTTTGTACGATTGGATTACTCCTCTTGATTCTATTTTGTGTGCTTCCCTAATTCCCCAACAATGCATACATTTTATACATGCAACCATCTCTTTGCTAGGTCATTTTAAGACATGAGTTAAAAATTAGAGTATATTCAAAGAAGTACACCACATCATAAGAAATAATGGAGATACTGGTACCCATTATTGAACCTTCTTTAGACCTACCATGATGGTTATTTACCATCCAACATATTCCTAAGGTCACACAGACTTAAATTAATGAAGAGAAAACACAAATATCGGCTTGATCCAAAACTTAATTATATAGCTTTATCAATGGTAGGCGTTCAATCCTCACTATTTTCCCATGGTGTGGTTTACTTGAGCTTTGGATCTACCTTAGTTTTGAGTTCATGCCTTAAAATGATATAACAAATGGATGGATGGATGGCGTGGGCATCAGGTGGCCTTATAGAGCCGGGTCAACAGCTAAATCCATGAAGACCGAGTCTCCAGGCAATCAAAGTTATGTGTTTTCGGTCCGATCTAACTTTTGGAATATAGTGAATGACCTTGCCAACGATAGGTGTCTCCCCTGCCCTATCCAAACGTATTACAAAAAGAAGGGGTGATTTAAAGTTATTTTGAGTGTTCCCCTTCATCTCATGCATAGCTTAGAAGCAATCTTTGGATTTGGATTATGTTTCAATGAAGGGAAAAAAAAACATTTACATAGTAGAGTTCATCAATGAAGATAATCTGAAAACTAAGGTTGTCCATTTATGAGGTTCAAGTTCCAATAGTACCTGTACCCAGACTAATTGAGTTTGATCAGGAAGAACCGGATGCGTATCCCAAATCTTTGGGTCTTTGAATTTAGATTTTGAGTTAGGCTGGATGTGGGTCCCTCCTTTGATGTGGACCACAAATCAAGTGGGGCCACTAACGCAGGGATGAACGTGATGAGGATAACTACTCTGAATCCACGGAGCTTCTCTAGACTCCTCACAGAGACTTCTCGAATCCACGAGGAAAGAAAGCAGAAAAATAGGAATAAATTCTAAGAAATTCGAAATTGATTAATTGATGACTAAAAATGTGTTCACAGCCCTTTAAATAGGGGTACCAAGCAATGATAAAGAAATCAGAATCAAACTACAACTAAAACTCCTAGAATCCACGACTTACTATAAATAGTAAACTTACTGTTTATAGACGGTTGTGATGTCTACTAGTGCACAAGGTTTTCGGCAAAAAATAGTAAGTGTCCTATTTGGCTTCACCAAACTGTTCCCCTAATTACTCTAAGCTCTTTTCATGTTAGACGCAACTCCTAAAGCCCGACGGATGAAGAGTTATAATCAAACTAAAACTTACCATTTATAGTAAAAACAAAATTAAAGCAGGGAAACGACCGTCGATCCAGGGGTTTTTCACAATTCCAGGTTACGCAACCTAGCATGGCCGGGTTGGTTGGCTAAAGTAGCTCGTTCTACCCCAAAATCATATATTTTACGTCAGGTAACTCATTCCGGATTGCGAGATACGCCCGATCTAAGGTCCGACGGTCCGGATCACTTCTGTCGTCGACCGGGCCTTTTCTGATCCATCTTGGCCATGAAACTTTCTGCGACCCGCTCTACATCAGCCACTTGATTGTAGATTGTCCATCATAATGAGTTGTACTTTGATGTGAGTCATCCATCGTATGGGTCCCACCTTGATATGGACCATTAATCACATAAGGTCCACCTTAAATATGGGTCATTCACCATGCAAGCCCACCTTTGATGTCGATCATCCATCACATGTGGATCTCACATTTGTTGTGGACCATCTATCATGTGGAGCCCACTTGACATGAATAGTCCATCATGTAAGGCCATATTTTGATCCAGGCCATCCATAATGTGGGACCTGCCTTTAATGCCCACCATCTATCATGTGGGCCTCACCTTTGTTGTGACCATCTATCATGGGGGTTCCACTTGATTTGGATAGTCCATCATGTGGGGCCACATTTTTTTTGTGTGGGCCATCCATCAAGTGGGACCCCCTTTGATGTCTAGTACCATCTATCATGTAGGTCCTACCTTTGCTATGGACCGTCCATTATGTGGAGCCCAACCTTCAATATGGGTCATTCATCATGTGGGCCCACCCTTAATATCAACCTTCTATATGTGGTCCCACATTTAATGTCTACCTTCCATTCTGTGAGTCCGAACTTTGATGTGGACCATCCATCAAGTGAGCCCGCTTGATGTGGATTGTCCATCATGTGGGGCCACACTTTGACATGGGTCATCCATCATGTGGGGCCCACCTTTGATGTGACTATGCATTATGTGGGCCCACCTTGATGTGGACCATTCATCATGTGGGCCCCACCTTCAATATTGGATCGTTCATCACAGGGGCTTACCTTGGAAAGATTATAAAGAGAAGAGAAGATGGTAAGTTGGAAATTACTTGAAAAGTTTTATCAGAACAAACTTATTTAAAAATTAAAAAAAAATATTAAAAAAAAAAAAATGTCTATCCACTTGAGCTAAATAAGTTCTTAAAACTTACGTGACATCTTCATCACTTATTTTTAAAAAACTTTTTAATTAGTTTGCAAAATAACGAGTGGTAAAGCTAGAATTTTACCAAATAGTCTCAAATAAACTTTTATTAATAGAGATGCAAAACGGCCCCTAATACTATAAAATTAAAGCACATGACTGAACCGGACCTAATCCAACTTCAACCCAGTTAAGATCTATTTTATTTCCTTAAAAAGATCCAATCACCGGTCCTAGATTGTCCATGATGGATCTCAAGAATAACTTCGATTAGAATATCCTAATCATGTGATCAACGGCTTGAAACATAGGTAGCCTAGATTGGTTCTACGAAGATGTGGGCCCACCTATGATTGCCCACATGAAAATCATTTTTGTTGGACAATTCTAATCATCAACCAAGTTTTTATATTTGGAAGTTCCGATGATTGATATGGTCCATACATCATGGCCCTGCCTCTTAAGAATCCATTGAGCTAGTGATTTCAACTGGCTAATGATCAATAAAATGGTTAGTCTACATTCATTGTGTGAGCCCCAATTTTGGATCATCCATCACATGGATTTCACACTTGAGTTACTTGATCAACCTGCCTTGCCATGAAACTATGCTACAAGTAGCAGGAGCCAGCAGATCACTTGTAAAATATAAGGTTTTGATAGAAAGCATGACAGCTACCGTGCTGGGTTCTGCTTGCACAAGTGTCAGAGATACGGCCATTCATCAAGCTAGGGTATACTAAAATAGTGTTGGTCCGGTGACTAAGCATATCACACTTAGACGGGAGAGCTAGAAAGAGTGGTGCACACCATTGAAACTTCCTTAGGTTCACGCGTGATGTTTATACGCAATCCATACCATTCATAATATCATGGGAAATTGACCATACTGACCTCGAGGTATGGTCAAATTCCCTATAGAAATTCAACCATTCAAATACTATGAGGGTGCCTCCTTACAAGCTTCCAAAAATTACTTGGACCAAAATGCCCTTTGTCCTCGTTCAATAGTTGTACAGTTTTTCAATGAATAAGAAGTTTTTTTTTTTTTTGGTTAGCTTGTTAGTGCACCCCACTGTAAGTTGACACTTCACCCTTAGCCACCCCCACTAGGGATCGGTACCAAGACCTCATTGTTGAAACGAGGTATCTTTCACTCAATCTACTACTTGAGCTATGAATTAGGATAATGAATAAGAAGTTACATAGTATTTAATGACCTGTGTGGAACCCTTTTTTGGGCGTGGGTGAGGCCCAACTCATGGGACCCATATTAATGTATGTGCATAATCCATATCACCCATCCTTCTTGCCATGTCATTTTAGGGATGGGGCTCAAATATTGGCCTGATGCAGTGCTTGTGTGGCCCACATAATAGAAAATAATGGTGACTAGCTATTGAAACATTTTAGGCTTACCGTGATGTTTGTTAGAAGTAGACACTGCTCAAGTCATTGCTTTTTGGGCCCACGTCTAGCTGGCCGACAAGGTGGATGGATCAGATCACCCTATTGTAAGACTTAAGCTATGGTAACAATGGTCAGGTAGTGAATACGTGGAAACCACGATCCATGCAATATGACAACCACGACCCATGCGAACCATGATGTATAATCCTTGTCGCCCATCCTTTTTGTTGTGTCATTGGCTCGGCCACTAGCTGACCTCAGTTCGAACTCGGCTCAGCTCGGTCCTCGAGCCTGACTGGCCGGCTCGGCTCGGTTTGGTCAGTAGCTCGAGCCAGTTCGAGCCAAGATCGAGTCGAGTTCGCCATTACAGCATTTCGATAAAGACCTAGACTACACCTTAAAAATCCTTTTGTATGTGAAACAGAAGCAATGTTTTTACAGCTATTTTATCAAACACCTTCTAAGCAACATAAAAACCAAGAAAAACTAAGGAAAAAAAAAGGTATTTGTTTCATGTACATACCTTCCTTGCCACCAGCCACACTTCATTGAGTCATTTTATCAAACACTTGGTAAGCAACATCAATGGCAAAGTAACCGAGTCACAGAATTGGTTCGATCCGAGCTTGATTTGATTTGAGTCGAGTCAAGCTGGGCCCTGCTCAAACTCATTTACGAGCTTAAAACATTAACTCGAACTCAGCTTCGAACCGAGTCAAATCGAACTTTTTCGAGTCGAGTCAGGCGAGCTAACCGAGTTGGCTCGGTTCGTGTACACCCCTACATGTCATTTTAGGGCTAGGGCCCAAATATCAGCCTAATCCAGTGCTCATGTGGGCCACAAAATAGGAAATAATGATAATTGTTGAAAGTTTCCGGCTCACTGTAATGTTTGCTAGAAGTGAACACTGCCCAAGTCAGGACTTTTTTGGCCTAAAGCAAGCTGGCCAACAAGGTGGATGGATCGGATCACCCTATTGTAGGCTTTAAGCTATGGTACCAATGATTTGGTAGAAAAGGAAGTAAACACATTGCAAACTGACAACCACGACCCATATAACAAGCCAACTATGACCCATGCAAACCACGACCCAAATGGGCCCACATTGATGTATGTGTACAATCCATGCCGCCCATCCTTTTTGCCATGTCATTTTAGGGCTAGGACCCAAATATCAGCCTGATTCGTTGCTCATGTGAGCCACAAAATAGTAAATACTGGTGACTGTTGAAACTTTCCAAGATCACCGTGATGATTGTTAGAAGTGGGCATTGCACAAGTCAGGACTTTTTGGGCCGATGGCGAGCTGGCCGACAAGGTGGATGGATCAGATCACCCCATTGTAGGCCTTAAGCTATGGCACCAGTGGTTTGGTAAAAGAGGAAGTGAACATGTTGCAAACCACGATCCATGCAACATGACAACCACCGCAAACAACGACCCATATGGGCATGCATTGATTTATGTGTATAATCCATGCCACCCATTCTTTTTATCATGTCATTTTAAGGGTAGGACCCAAAAATCAGCATAATCCATCGCTCGTGTGGGCCACAAAATAGAAAATAATGGTGTTTGTTAGAAGTGGACGCTGCCCAAATCAAGACTTTTTGGGCCCATGGCAAGTTGGCCGACAAGGTTGATGGATTAGATCACCCCATTGTGGACCATAAGCTATAGTACTAATGGTTTGGTAGAAGAGGAAGCAACACGATCCATGCAACATGACAACTACGACCCATGCAAACCACGACCCAAATGGGCCCACATTAATGTATGTGTATAATCTATGCCGCCTATCCTTTTTGCCGTGTCATTTTAGGGGTAAGGAACAAATATTAGCTTGATCCAGGGCATGTGTGGGTCACAAAATAGAAAATAATGGTGACTGTTGAAACTTTCCAGGTTCAGTATGATGTTTTTTAGAAGTGGACACTGCCTAAATCAGGACTTTTTGGGCCCACGGCAAGCTGGCCGACAAGGTAGATGGATCAGATCACCCCAATGTGGGGCCATAAGTTATGGTACCAATGGTTTAGTAGAAGAGAAAGTGAACACGTTGCAAACCACGATCCATCCAACATGACAACTACGACCCATGCAAACCACGACCCAAATGGGTCCACATTGATGTATGTGTATAATCAATGCCGCCCATCCTTTTTGTTGTATCATTTTAGGGGTAGGGCCGAAATATCAGCTTGATCAAGAGCTTGTGTTGGCCACAAAATAGAAAATATTGGTGATTGTTGAAACTTTTCAGGCTCATTGTGATGTTTGTTAGAAGTGGACATTGTCCAAGTCAGGACTTTTTGAGCCCACGGCAAGCTGGCCGACAAGGTGGATGGATCAGATGACCCCAACATGGGTCATAAGCTATGGTACCAATGGTTTAGTAGAAAGGAAGTGAACACGTTGCAAATCACAATCCATGGAACATGACAACTACGATCCATACAACCTGACAACTATGACTCATGCAAAACACGACCCAAATGGGCCCACATTGATGTATGTGTATAATTTATGTTGCCCATCCTTTTTGCCGTGTCATTGTAGGGGTATGACACAAATATCAGCCTGATCCAGCGCATGTGTGGGTCACAAAATAGAAAATATTGGTGACTGTCGAAACTTTCCATGCTCACTGTGATATTTGTTAGAAGTGAACACTCCCAAATTCAAGACTTTTTGGGCCCACGGCAAGTTGGCCGACAAAGTGGATGGATCAGATTACTCCATTGTAGGCCCATTTGTGTCGTGGTTTGCATGGGTCGTAGTTGTCATATTGCATGGATCGTGGTTGTCATGTTGCATGGATCGTGGTTTGCAACGTGTTTACTTTTTCTTCTATTAAACCATTGATACCATAACTTATGGCCCACAATGGGGTGATATGATCCATCCACCTTGTCGGCTAGCTTGCCGTGGGCCTAAAAAGTCCCAACCTGGGCAGTCTCCACTTCTAACAAACATCAAAGTGAGCCTGAAAAGTTTCAACAGTCACTAATATTTTCTATTTTGTGGTCCACAAGAGCACTGGATTAGGCTGATATTTGTGCTTTACCCCTAAAATGACACAATAAAAAGGATGGGTGACATTGATTATACACATACATCAATGTGGGCCCATTTGGGTCGTGGTTTGCATGGGTCATAGTTGTCATGTTGCATGAATCGTGGTTGTCATATTACATAGATTGTGGTTTACAACTGTTCACTTCTTCTTCTACCAAACCATTGGTACCATAGCTTATGGCCCACAATGGGGTCATCTGATTCATCCACCTTGTCGGCCAGCTTACCGTGGGCCCAAAAAGTCCCAACTTGGGCAGTGTCCACTTCTAATAAACATCACAATGAGCATGGAGAGTTTCAACAATCACCATTATTTTCTATTTTGTGGCCTACATGAGCGCTAGATCAAGCTGATATTTGGGCCCTACCCCTAAAATGATACAGCAAAAAGAATGGGCGGCATGGATTATACAGATACATCAATGTGGGCCCATATGGGTCATTGTTTAGATGGGTGGTAGTCTACATGTTATATGGGTCGTGGTTGTCATGTTGCATGTTGCATGGATTGTGGTTTGCAACGTGTTCACTTCTTCTTCTACCAAACCACTGGTACCATAGCTTAAGGCCCACAATGGGGTGATCCGATCTATCCACGGCCAGCTCGCCGTGGGCCCAAAAAGTCCTGACTTGGGCAATACCTACTTCTAACAAGCATCACGGTGAGCCTAGAAAGTTTCAACAGTCACCATAATTTTCTATTTTGTGGCCCACATGAGCACCGAATCAGGCTGATATTTGGGTCTTAGCCCTAAAATGACATGGCAAAAAGGATATGTAGCATGGATTGTACACATACATGAATGTGGGCCCATTTGGGTCGTGGTTTGCATGGATCGTAGTTGCCATGTTACACGGATCGTGGTTGTAATGTTGAATGGATCATAGTTTGCAACATGTTAACTTCTTTTTCTACCGAACCATTGGTACCATAGCTTAAGGCCTACAATGGGGTGATCCGATCCATCCACCTTTTCAGCCAGCTTGCCATGTGCCCAAAAAGTCCTGACTTGGGCAGTGTCCACTTCTAACAAACATCACAGTTAGCCTGGAAAGTTTCAACAGTCACCATTATTTTTTATTTTATGGCCCGCGTGAGCACCAAATCAGGCTGATATTTAGGCCCTATCCTAAAATGACACAACAAAAAGGATGAGCAGCATGGATTATAAACATACATCAGTGTGGGCCCATATGGATCATGATTTGCATGGGTCCTAGTTGTCATGTTATATGGGTCGTGTTTGTCATATTGATTACATGAATCATGGTTTCCGCGTATTCACTTCCTTTACTACCTAACCATTGGTACCATAGCCTAAGGCCCACAATGGGGTAATCCGATCCATCCACCTTATCGGCCAGCTAGACGTGAGCCCAAAAAGTCCTGACTTGAACAGTGTCCACTTCTAACAAACATTGTAGTGAGTCTAGAATGTTTCAACAGTTATCATTATTTTCTATTATATAGGCCACACGAGTACTGGATCAGGCTGATATTTGGGCCTTGACCCTAAAATGACATGGCAAGAAATTAGATGGGCGACATGGATTATATACATATATCAGTGTGGCCCCCACGAGTTGAGCCTTGCCCATGCCCAAAAAATAGCTCTGTATATGTTATTAAACACGACGTAACTTCTTATTCACCGAAAAAATGAACAACTTTTGAACTGAGAACAAAAGACATTTTGGTCCAAGTAATTTTCTAAAGCATGTAAGATAAACATCCTCAGAATATTTGAATGGTTGAATCTCCAATTTCTCTATACTTAGATAAATTCAAAATATAAAAATACTAACTGATCCAAAACTTCTGTAGCCCAGGAATGTTTCATTGACGGAGGTTCAATCCTCACTGTTTTCTATCCTGCTGCGCACTTGAGTTTTGGATCTTGACCCACGTCCTAGCATGATATGATATCGCACGAACATCATGTGTACCCCACCATGCTTCCGTCAGCAGGAAGTTCCTGCGTCAGCCTTTCCCGAGCAATCCGCGTCCGCAGAGTCCTCGGAATTAGGTGAGACACTGGATCCACCGAGGTGGGTGGAACCCAGACTGTGGACGCGGATTGCGTCCTACCCCCGCCCGGACGGTAATCCGTCCAGGCAAGGCTCTCTGGGGCCCATCGTGATGTAATTGTTTTATCCACGCCGTTTATCACTTTTATCAGATCATTTTAAGGTATCATAATAAAAATGAAGCAGGTACAAAGCTCCAGTGGACCACACCAAAGGAAACTGCAGTGATAATGACATCCACCGTTGAAACCTTTTTAAGGGCCACCGTGATGTTTTTCTTACCATCCAACCTATTAATAAGGTCATTTTGACGTGGATGAAACGAAAACACAAATATCAGCTTGATCTAAAACTTCTCCAGCTCCCAAGAAGCTTTTAATGGTGGACGTTCAATCCCCACTTTGCGGTCCACATAAGATCTGTACCTCCCTCATATTTTGGCTCGTATCTTAAAATAATATGAGAAAAACGATTAACAGCATGGGTAAAACACTTACAACACGGTGGGCCTCACAGAAGCCCTGCCCGGACGGATTACCGTCCTGGCGGGGGTAGGACGCAATCCGCGTCCCCCTGACTGTGAGGCTTACAGGGATGTATTTGAATACATCATAACTGTTTCCTATACTATAGTCCATTTGGGATTTGGATATGCTTTACCCAGTCAGGATCCCACCCACCTCCGTGGATCCGGCTGGGGTCTCACTTGATCCGTTCCCTCCCCCATTCCATCCATTCGCATAACCTCTTTTCCGACCCTTAGGAGGTGGTTACTCAAAAGGATACCTACAACCACAAGGTAAAAACAATAATTAAAATAAAAAATAAAAAATCATGAGCCTCCGCTGCTAGCTTTACTGTAGCTCACCTCAGTAATTTTTGTAACCCCAAGTAGCCGAGGGAGCTGGTGTTTCCCTGACCATGGCCCACCTTGTATGTCCATCAGATTTTACAGGTCATTTTAAGGCATGACCTTAAAAATGAAGCAGATCAATATCTCAAATAGACCACGCAGTGATGATTGAATTCCCACTATAAAAAACTTGCTACAAAAGTTTTGGAACAGTCTACATATCTCCGTTTTTCCTCATCATCAATAGGTTTGGATGGCAAATAAACATTACGGTGGGCCTTAGAAATTTTTAATGGTGGTATTCAATGACCACTGTTTCCTTCCTGTATAGTGTGGTCCACTTAAGATTTAGATATGCTTCATTTTTATTTTTATTTTTGGAAAAATGAGCTGGATAAACTGATGAAGGGCGTGGATATACGAAACCAACATAAAGGTGGGGCCCACAGTGAGGGAAAAAAAAAAGAAAAAAAAGAAGTCATTATCGGGGGTAACACCTAATCCAGTCCCCAAGTAGCTAAAAACGAGACGTGGAATGCGTGCATAGCGCAGATAATTCGGACCATATGAGTCGGTCACCCACGTTTGTTTCGGTCAAATTCCCTCACTTTGGATCTTTCTCCATTTACCAAGTTATATTTCCCGTTCTACCCCAATCCTCCGCTACAAGTAGTCTCTTTCTCCATACAGATTGAGAGAGAGAAACATACAGACATATATACATCCATAAACGAAAGAAAGAAAGAAAAAAGAAAAATGGGAAGAGGAATAACTCGTAATGTGGCTGTTTGTGTGGCATTGTTGACTGTGATTGCATATTGTTTGGGTTCAGCAGCTGCACACGAAGCACAAGAAGCACACGAACATGGAAAGGCGGATCCAACATGGATTGACTGGGCCAAAGACACCTTCTCTGGGTATGTATACCAATCCAGTCCAATCCAATCCAATCCCATCCCTTCCCCCCTCTTTTTCTTATGACAAGGTGCCCTCTCTTTTCTTTTATTTTCTCAGGGGATTCCTCGATCATGGCAAGGCAACCGGCGAAAAAGTTGAGGAAGTCGCTGAGAAAACAAAGAATGCCGTCTCAAATGCTGCATCCGGTAAGTCCATGCATTTGCTGACTCAGCATCACAGCTACCATGGTGAGGCCCTCAAATGGCACGTGTTCCATCATAGGTCCAGGCTCTTCATTAGACAACACATACCATATGTCAAAAAAAAAAAAAAAAAAATCAATCTAAGATTTATGATACATGTGCTGTCCATTCAGCAATAATAATAATAATAATAATAATAATAATAATTTAAAAAAAAAAAAAAAAACTGACCGGGTTGCAATATTCGGAACATGCAGGAGCAGCCAACCACGTTCGTGAGAAGGCAGGAGAAGCCCATGCAGCAACAGTAGGTGATGGCACCAAGAACTAACTATTCACAAGCTGGCTCTATTAATAACACGATTCTTCCTTGGAAATAATTGGTTGGTGGTAAACTAAATGCCCCACTTCTTTTCTTATTCCCCTCTACCTGCCAAACCATGTAATCATTTATAAGGGCTGGATCTTCTCTTTTATGTTTTGGGGGTGTTGATGGAAGGGTTGAGATTTTAATACACCCACCATCCGTACGTATGTTCCTTATGTTGCAACTATTATTCTTCTTGGTTTTTTCTTCATTGCCTATTTCATTCTTTGGTTATATGTTGTGTTCCGTTGTTGCATGGCTGCGTGATGGTTGTCACCAATCATTTTTACTACGACTTACCAATCCTTGTGCATTCAAGAATGTTCCCATGCACCTGGATCTACTTCCAACTTACGTGTCCACCTTTACCATACATGCGTGTGTACAATATCTGACATTTGAACCTGAAAAATCCAAAAGGTGAGCCCAAATGCTCTCACCTCACGATTCGAGGCCAAAAGCGGATAACCAAGAAGTGCATGTGATTGATGTGAAGCAGGATTAGATCCCATGTCAGCTTGCTTTTGTGTTAGGAACAGGATAACCAAGTGTAAAATAATAGTGTGGATAGAATTTGTAATATTAAAAAAAATTCCGAGTTGGTTTCATGCCAAACACTGCCACTCTTTTCCCTGCTTCACTTATTGAGATACTTAATTCAACTTTGGCACATAACATCCGTGCCTTAGTCATAGGGAGGAGTGGCAATTACTAGCAGCAGCAAAAGCTCAAAATTAAGAACCATATTTTTAGAATCATTACCATCAATGAATCATGAGATTTCAATACCTTGGCAGTACCATCAGTAGAAGATTTGTACTATTATATATATATATATAAAATTCTCGTGAGTGTGCAGAAAGGGAGGGGAGGGGGGCCCATGCAAAGTTGAAGTAGTAAATGAAGAAAATGACCTACTTAATTTTTAATTTACAATACAGTAAAAGAGAAACAGAGGTGGGGGTGGAGTAGAAAAGAGAATTTGCGACATAAATAGAAAGGAAGCAGCGTCCAACAAAAAAGCATTAGTGAATTTTATAGCGAAGAAAAATCAGTTGAGGTGCATGGTGGCCGCGTTAGGCGCTGGTCCCTCCAGTGGGGCTCGGCCTGACTCAATGCACTTGAGATCCTCGACCAGATCATCGCAGTGCCTCTTCACTTCCTCTGTGAATTTCCCACCGACCTCCCTCGCTACATTCTTCCAGCAGTCAGGTGTGTCCTTGTCATATTTGGCCAAGACCTTCTCGACCAATTTGTTCTGCTTGAGAGTCCAAGAAGAGCTTGAGCTGGATGCCATTTCGCTCCTACAACTAGGTCTGGTTACCAAGAATGCTGAGAGGGAGGAATGGATGATGCAAGGAAGAGAAGAAGATGGACTAGGAATGAGAAAAGCCAAAGGCAAGGGGAAAAAAAAAACGTATGTGAAACTGGAAATCTAAGCTGAAGACAGAGGAGAAGAAGAAATGGACTGAATAAATCAAGGGATGGTATGAGCTGAAATGCAAGAGAGTGGTCTCCTTAAACGCAGGAGAAGAAAGTCGTGGGTTGAGCCAGCTGGCTGATAATTTATTTTCAAAAAGAAAAGACTAGAATTATATATGACTCCTCTCCTCCTACAGTCCTGTTGCTGTAGAGGACAAGTAACAATAAGATGTGGAGAGAATCCTTATCCAAGCTGTCCATCAGGTGGGACCAGTTGCCTACAATGCCATGGCCCAAAAATCAGGCCAGTACATGTTGGGTCCCTAAGAGTACATGTTGGGTCCCTAACGTACAATTGTAGCCGAATATAATACAATATAATTTGATCATGGGACTCATATCAACCCATCATCTTAGCGTAGACTGATCATGTGCCAAAAATCAAAGATAGCATTGTGATGATCCTGGCCAGCCATCAAGATGTTTTTCGCCCACTAATTGTCTACTGTTGGTCAGCTTCCTTTTTTTTTAAAAAAAAAAATTTCCAGGCCACCCATTTGTAATCCTCAAGAATCTTCCCATCAGTGGCTAGGATCACCAGATGATATTTTGGGATGCCCATCCACCTTGTCAGCCAATTTGCCGTGGGCCCAAAAAGTCCTGACTTGGGCAGTGTGTCCACTTCTAACAAACATCACAGTGAGCCTGAAAAGTTTCAACAACCACTAATATTTTCTATTTTGTGGCCCACATAAGTACTGGATTAGGTTGATATTTGGTCCTTAACCCTAAAATGACACGGCAAAAAGGATGGGCGGCATAAATTATACACATACATCAATGTGGGTCCATTTGGGTCGTGGTTTGCATGGGTCATAGTTGTCATGTTGCATGGACCGTGGTTGTCATGTTGTGTGGTTGTCATGTTGTATGGATTGAATCATGGTTTGCAGCGTGCTCACTTTCTCTTCTACCAAACCATAGGTACCATATCTTATGACCCATAATGGGGTGATCTGATCCATCCACCTTCTTGGCTAGCTTGTTGTGGGCCTAAAAAGTCCTAACTTGAGCAGTGTCCACTTCTAACAAACATCACAATGAGCGTGGAGAATTTCAACAGTCACCATTATTTTTTATTTTGTGACCCACACGAGTGCTGGATTAGGTTGATATTTGAGTCCTATCCCTAAACTGACACGGCAAAAAGGATGGGAGGCATGTATTATACACATACATCAATGTGGGTCCATTTAGGTCGTGGTTTACATGGGTCGTAGTTGTCATGCTGCATGGATCGTGGTTGTCATGTATGGATCGTGATTTGCAACATGTTCACTTTTTCTTCTACAAAACCATTGGTACCATAACTTATGGCCCATAATGGGGTGATCTGATCCATCCACCTTGTCGGCTAGCTTGTCATGGGTCCAAAAAAGTCCTAACTTGAGCAGTGTCCACTTCTAACAAACATCACAATGAGCGTGAAGAATTTTAACGGTTACCATTATTTTCTATTTTGTGGCTCACACGAGTGCTGGATCAGGCTGATATTTGGGCCCTACCCCTAAAATGACACAGCAAAAAGGATGGGCAGCATGGATTATACACATACATCAATGTGGGCTCCTATGGGTCGTTGTTTGCATGGGTCATAGTTGTCATGTTATATAGGCTGTGGTTGTCATGTTGCATGGATCGTGGTTTGCAATGTGTTCACTTCCTCTTCTACCAAACCACTGGTACCATAGCTTAAGGCTCACAATGGGGTGATCCGATCCATCCACCTTATCAGCCAGCTCGCCGTGGGCCCAAAAAGTCTTAAATTGGGCAGTGCCCACTTTTAACAAGCATCACGATGAGCTTGAAAAGTTTCATCAGTCACCATTATTTTCTATTTTGTGGCCCATATGAGCACCAGATCAGGCTGATATTTGGGCCCTAGCCCTAAAATGACACAACAAAAAGGATGGGCGGCATGGATTGTACAGATACATTAATGTGGGCCCATTTAGGTCGTGGTTTGCATGTGTAGTAGTTGCCATGTTATACGAGTCGTGGTTATCATGTTGAATGGACGTGGTTTGCAATGTGTTTACTTCGTTTTCTACCAAACGATTGATACCATAGCTTAAAACCCACAATGGGGTGATCCGATCCATTCACCTTGTCAGCCAACTTGCCGTAGGCTCAAAAATTTCTGACTTGGGTAGTGTCCACTTCTAACAAAATCACAGTGAGCCTGGAAAGTTTTAATAATCACGGCAAAAAGGATGGGCGGCATGGATTATACACATACATCAATGTGGGCCCATATGGATCATCGTTTGCATGGGTAGTAGTTGTCATGTTATATGGGTCGTGGTTGTCATATTGTATAGATTGTGGTTTCCATGTGTTCACTTCCATTACTACCTAACCATTGGTACCATAGCCTAAGGCCCACAATGGGGTGATCTGATCTATCCATCTTGTTGGCCAGCTAGACGTGGGCCCAAAAAGTTCTGACTTGAGCAGTATCCACTTCTAACAAACATCACAGTAAGCCGATAATATTTCAACAGTCACCATTATTTTTTATTATGTGAGTCATACGAGCACTGGATCAAGTTGATATTTGGGCCTTAGCCCTAAAATGATATGACAAGAAGTATGGGTGACATGGATTATACACATATATTAGTGTGGGCCCCATGAGTTGGGCCTCACCCACCCCCAAAAAAGGGTCCCATACACGTCATTAAATACGACGTAACTTCTTATTTATTGAAAAACTGTATAACTATTGAACTGAGGACAAAGGGCATTTTGGTCCAAGTAATTTTCGGAAGCTTGTCAAAAGGCCACCCTCAGAATATTTGAATGGTTGAATTTCTTTAGGGAATTTGACCATACATCAAGGTCAGTACGGTCAATTTCCCATTTGGTATCGAATATTCAGCCCATACATAGAAAGAAGAAAAGGAAAAGGTAAAAATTAAATATAAAAAAAAAAAAAAAAACAGCCAACAGGGTGATGAGTTGTTTAAGGGCATTGGAGAAAAAAGTTTGAATGGAGACGTAGGTTTAAGCTGTTGCTTTCAATCCTAACCCTCTCTCAGAATGGCACAAGTAATCTATACCACTCATTAAAGAATAAAAAAGGATGCGATTTATGGAGGAATATGATTTCATTTTCCATGGCCGCGTCTCTTGGACTGTAGCTGAGCCTTTTTATAGTGGTAAGTATTGAGACAGATCGACGGTACTGATCAAATGCTCATAAGTAGGCCTTTTTGTTATTGTTTTTTATTATTTCCACCTGATGCCCTAATGTGGGCCCATGATTTGCTAATCCAGACCCTTTATCTGATCCTTTTGTCCATAGACGACCGATTACACAAAACTATTATAGATACAAATATTCCTGACCTGAAATCAGTGGCATGTAAACCGTGGGTTAAGAAAAAGGCCAAAAGTTAGATATCCATACCGTAGCGTTAATGCAATCGGTGGATCAAATATCTAATATTAACATGACATGATTTATAAACCTCACTAGATGCATGAACACAACATGAAAAAGTAAAGAACTTTTTTTTTTAAAATGGCAATAGCGAAACGCAACTCTTTATATAAAGAACATTTCTCTTCTACTATAAGCAAAGTCCCAAATGGATAAGAGGACATTCAGCTCACTTTATTCTGCCTATTCCATGTACGACTAAGAAAACAAAAACTTAAATTTAAAATTTAAAAAAAAAAAAAAAAAAAAAAAAAAAAAAAAACAACCTTCAAGTCGGACCCACAACCTTAAACATAAGCATCTACTAATATGGAAGAATTTTGAGTCATCCCCATCTACGGTGGATTAACCTTCTAAATTACCATGGGGCTAACTGCAGGGCATTGTTGCATCTGGACACCCTACACGCCATTGAAGAACTGATCAACAGGCATGGCCCAGTTAGGCAGCGGTGGCAATTGGTGTGTAGACCTGACCAGTACCCGAGCCTGACTTACTACGGCCCCCTATACAGGTGTAGCCAAATGGGTGTGGGTGTTTATTCATGTATTATTTTGAGCCCTGTTAATAATTCGGCCAGATGTGGGTAATACCCTGCCAATATGCAAAGCAAGTTCATCCTACAACACGATGTGCAGGGCCAACATGGTGCGTGCACTGTGAACCAATTGGCCCTGTCCAACAAGGTCGCCCCGCTGTGAAAGCATCATTCTCAAAATTCAGTCCAATCCAACCATCATCTGAGCCACTCAATGAAATTGGAGGTTTTAGAGTGGTTGTCCATTGTCTTCTATAATGTGGCCTATTTGATGATAGGTCTTGTTTTTAGTATCCCAACATCATGGAGGGGTACACAAGGTTAATGAATCGCAAGCACTTAACACACCATAGTAGGCTCCAAAGGGCCAGTTTGGATACCACCAAATAAGTTACCTTTTCTACTTACAACCTAGATAAATAACTTATTTGATTCATTAGTGGGTTTAGGCATTGGCATGCATTATAAGCCCAGTATGAGTGTATGGGTATGGGTGCATCACTTGCCTTTGATGAGTAAGGGGTTACTGGGCACCCGAAACTGATCCATTGCTACCCCTATACGATTGGGCACCAATTCCTTAATTTATATGGCCAGTGTTTTTTTTCCTTTTCTGTTCTCCTGTGGAGCCGTTTCCCCACAAAACAGATGGCACCTTGACACAAGTTGTGACTGTTACTACAAGAAAAATGGCCTTTACCGGCGGTCAAAACCGCCGGCAAAGACCACCACAAAATCCTTTGCCCGCGGTCAGCTAACAGCAGGTAAAGCCTCAGTCGGTAAAGGCTTTACCGGCGGTCAGGACCTTTACTGACAGTTGTGCTGGCCGCCGCTACATTCTACAAAGCTACGGGTAGAATTCGTAGCTAAATATTAGTTCCACAGTACGACCGTAGCCATTGGTACCGAGCTCTTAAACTTTTGCTACGGATTAAATCCGTAGCTTAGAGGTCATGCCCACCGACAATCCGTGGCAATAGAGAAAATCTTTCTTATCAAAAAGTTTTTTTTTAAAAAAAAAAGAAGAAAAGAAAAGGTAACCCACATCCTAGTTTTTTTTTTTTTTTCTGTAGATTAGTTAAGCAAAACTACTAAATAATTCAAGAACATAGCGATGGAATCCCACTACAAATATGTAAAGAGTTGTATTTTTAGGATTCTCAGCAGATTCCTCACAGAGCTCTTATGAGTACCTGTATATACAAAAAAGGCAATACATGATCATTTAGGCATGAGCCGAAAAATGTCAGAAACCGAGAGCTCTTATGAGATTTGATTCAGCTTGTTGAGCCTGCCTTCATGCTCAAGGTCCAGTCTCTTTTGATTGCTTTGTTGCTAGTTGTGGGCCTTTGGCCTTGGATTAGTTGTCTTAGGATCCCTGTCTGCTTGCTATTGGTTTTTCTAGTTTTGGAGTTGATGATTGTACGAGAATCTTGTTTACATTTTCAAAACCCGACTCGCCGAATCAGCTTTCCCCACTACAACACGCACTGGCCAATGGAAGGGTGAATATGAACTCCATGTGTTTATAGAACGGCCCCGCTTTTGCGATTCTTGCAACTGACCGTTACCTGGTCCAGCAAATTGCATGTTGAGCCCCCTTCTCGTGGTTCCAATGCATCTGCCACCCAAGTATGTAAAGCTGTAAGGTAGGCTGGGACTAAGGCTCCATTCGAGATCGGATTCAGATTGATATTAATTACACAGGATCACAAGAATATCGTCTTGAGAACCAGAAGCACCAACATAATGAAGCAGAGGATGACGAGTACTGTCGCGCACATTATCATTCCCCCCTTCCTCCGTGTTCTTTCTGCCTGCAAGTCAAGCTTCATATATGAAACTGTATAATAGAGAAGCATATCTCCAACAGTGGCAAACATGCGAAGACATACAGACGCACACAGACACAAGGAAATAGATGCATAATCCATGAGAATTATCATCCTCAAGCTTGAAAGCATGGGACCAACGGAAAACGATAGTAGGCACCCAGCAGCCAATGGAAGATCAAGAAGAGTGGGCTGGTCCAAACGCACAGTCCAGATGGTGTGGACCTCCCATGTGTCTGAATCCAACTAGGTGCATGGGAAGGGTTTCCCATCATACATCTATTGCATGTATATATGCGTTGTGCTTGCCGCCAAATTTCACATCTGAACTACTTGGAATAATTAAGATTTGTAACAAATAAGTAAACATTCACATGCATAAGTCCACATTATCACATATTATGGCAACATTCAGAAAATTAAAAATTAAAAAAATAAAATAAAATCACCAGTTATGGGGTTATACTAATTTGGTGGGAACACTTACATTCCTGGCCACGACATGCAAGCCATTAGTTCATATCCCAAAGAAAGCCACTGATTCTCAGGAAACCAGAGAAACTTCATTCAAAGGATGATGTGTATGGATGGTGCATGTGACTGGATGGATGTGGAGAACGTTCTTTGGAGGAACATCACTAAGCATGGCAAATATAGGGCCTGTATGGGGATAGTTGCCATTTGGAAGGTGAAAGTGTGGAGAGGTGCTCTAATGCATGATTACTATTGACATGAGCTCATCATGTATTAGAGATCTTGATCTCTAATAGATAATTACTGTTAACAAAAATGGGATGAACTCACCTTTAGGCATCTCCCAAACAAGGTCTTAGCCTTCTTAATAAAACTAGGAGTTAGTAGAATTGGGTCAAATATTTCATCACAGTACTAAATATGAATATCATGTTACAAACGGGATATTACCCATATCCATATCTTGGATTCTTGAGAAGAGAATTGTATCCCCGTGCCCATATTCGAGGCTGTTTCAGTATCCACATCTAGATATCATACCGTCCACATGACACGTAGGAGTGTGATGTGATGAGAAACAAGAGCAGAGGAGGCTGTTTTGGGGCAGGAACTAGCAGGGTTCCTGCCGTGTGGAAAAACACGAGAATCCTCTATTGGGTGATCACAGCTTCCACCCTCAGAAAAACAGACCAAAAGTCAAACACATGTCCATGTGGAGAGCACAGGAGCATACTGCAGGTTTGGTTAGGGCAAGATTTTCTGCTTTTGGACAGGCAATGATGCACGCAGGTGCATGTTGCAATTTTGATGGGCGTAATAGCGCTCTATCTCTGAAGGCAATATGGTACTTGCAATTGCCTTCCCTGGGTTTTGGGGCTAGCAGATGTATCCCATTTCTAGATTGGGGATGCCTCTGCAGATGTGCTAAAACCACTCCCAGGAGGTTCCCTCTAAGAGGCGCTCTAAGCTACTTTCAGAAGAGGGGTTTCCACAGGGAGATGTGTGATGACAATGGGATGCCACTGCAGGTTTTAGCACACCCAACAAACACATGAGGGAGTACCTTCTGCAGCTCTTTAAAGCCTTCTTCCACTGAAGCTGCAACGTTCTGTATATTGTAGTCAATCCGATCAACGATGGTGCCCTGCTCATGAAAATGCATAGAGGTTGATTACATCCCCTACAGTACTCTGTTTGGGCAATCTAGTAGTGTGAATAACCACCTGAAAAGAAAGCAAAAGACACCTAAGTTTGTACTTGATCCAGAATTAGATGACTCTCATGGTTTGGTATCTCACCTCATCTTTAGTGGAGTGATGGAAAGCAACTTTCAGAGTTTTCAAGCCTTGCAATTCTGGCAAAGGAATGTCCAACACTTCATAATACAGGATATCAGAAGTCTGCACCAAAAGAAATGAACTTGGAAAATTCCAGTCATTCATGACATGTTATTGGATATAATTTCTCAGATATAGTAGCATGAACAAAACAATAAGACAAGCGGAAGGCACTGTGATGGACAAACTGGTTGTAGTGGACCAGCATGTCAGACAGATGTTCTACACCCCAGAACTTGATGGGTTGGGGCTTAGGCTGTTAAGAGTAACAGTTGTGAGAAGTAAGCCTAATTTTTGTTGGATCATCCAAGCCAAGTTGGCGAGCAACTCTCTCCACAACATCATCATAGGTGAAAAGCTTTGACTTGGATATTTCAATCACGTCAATGGCCATCTGGACCCAGAGCACTATTCCTATCCAAACTGAAAACAGCTTCATGAACTCATTCTCACACTAGGACATTCATAGATGCCAAACGCCAACAGTCAATAATTCTAGTTCATTTGCTAAATCTCATCTAGAGATTTCAAACAGATCTTTCCCATTAGCAACCAAATTATTGCATCACAAATATGCAACTCCACACAAGTAGTTTAGCCTCCAAATATCAACTCCCTGAAAGTCAAATAACATTGGAAACAGAAAGTGGCAAAAGTCCAAATTCAACCACAAAAGGGCCACATGCCCACCAAACAAATGGTTAGGACGGTACATACCTGGATCATGGTATGTCCATGGAGACCACCAGATTAATGGTCTAGGCCATTTAGCCGTGAAACAATATGTACAATAGTGAAGGACAACAAAGTTATCTCATCCTGGCTCACATGAGACCCAAAACAAGCTCATGTTTTAAGTGTCACATGCACACTAGCCTTCCCTTTCGATTTACACATATGCATTCCTTACGCTTACAGAATTCTTTTTTTTTTTTCCAAAGTTGCATGGAACTCTGAAAACAGAAAATGCAAGGACACTGACACAGGTTTTGATCTGAAAAGTGCTGTTCGACTTCTCTTTCAGTTGACACAATCATACAACCCCAATATTGTGACATTTTTTAAAGATAAACCAAAAATCATTAAGAAAAACCAGGACAAAAAGAAAAGAAAAGAAAAGAATGCTGCAGGGCAATTCTCAAGAAAAAGGAAAAACACTGCCACTAACCAAAAAGAAAAACAATCCAATGATCATGAATCCCCTTGAAACTACCGAGATAGTGACTAAAGGCTGAAAGACTATCCACAATCACCCTGCTGTGTTTTCCATTATTTGATTCCACTCATGAAAAGCTCACCTCTCAAAATGCCATGACATTTAGAAGCACCATAGTCGATTCCACAATCAAATACAAGTTCTTATTTACTTAATTGAGAATACTTTGCCATCAAATATTCTTCAATTTCTCAACTCCTGCAATCACCATAAGATGGCAAGAAGAAACATCTTTCAGAAGATCCATTAGTCAAGAAAGGCCAAACCTTATCAACCATAATAAGGTGAGTTAAAAAAAAGAGAGGGTGTGGTGGTTGATACTACCCGTTATGTTGTGGCAACTCAGCCATGGGCCATGACACACATGCGCGCCAATCTTGATCGTACAGACAGTGGCCATCGTTGTGAATCAACCATAGCCGTAAAAATTGCATTAATCAAACTCTTATAAATAAGATGATTAGCTGTCCAAGTTCAGATAGCTAAGATTGTTTGATCAGCCATCCACATATGGACCTATAAATTAGACGGTTCAGATTGGCATACACGTGTATGCCTCATATACGTTGGATGCCAGGCTTGTGCCGGGGCCGAGATCTGTCCAAGACAAGCCTACAAAGTAAGACATAGGCCTGAGCCGGCTCGGGTCATGATGGCCATGGGTGCAAGATCTGGGTTGCACCATGCATGATTATGACAAATGGCCTTGAAACTCCAAACACCCTAAACTGATCCCACCGATCTCAGGCCTGGCCCATGGGCTCCTACAGATAACCTGAAACGGGTGCGATTAGTAAACAGGCTTAAATTTTAAGCTGCGGACCCTGTGTAATACTTTAATTGATAGGGAGTGGACCGCTGACACTTTAATTGGTAGCAAGGCCCTGTGTAATACTTCTATTAGGTGGGTCCCCCACTGGACACTATTTTATATTCATATGGGATTGTTTACTTGTAGCCTAGTACTCCTCCGCCACACAACAGAGTGATCTAGACCGTTCATCAACTAAACCTTTCTGTTGGGCCACCTGTAAAATATCTCACTGATTTAAGATAAACACCATCAATGCATAAGACTTGAAATCCGGACCCTTTTTTTTTTTAACTCACCTTATTATGGTTGATAAGGAACTCAGATAAATCCAACAACATACGAATTCAGCCAAACCCATCACAGAAACAGTACTCAAACTTTTTAAAAATATATATATCCAACCATCTAAACTCACAAACAAGATTATTCTAATCTTAGGCTCATCAAATATGCACTTTGAGACTTGCAGTTTGGATGATTTAGACAGGGCTAATGACATGCTACATGTACAATTGTAAACTGAATATGTATATATACAAGCTGACACATCCTGTATGACAAAAATGGACTAACTTATTTAAGTAATTATCATCAGGATAATTCCTATTGTAGCCAGTGATGGCCAGAGGACATCACAGTTCTAAGATCATCTTTCTAACATATACATAAACAAACATGTCAAAAACTTATGGGGTGGAATATCTGCTTATCTGCATAGAAACTGAACACAAGGGTATATATTGATCATCCACCTCTCTTACTGCCAAGTAGTCCTGATGAAAATGCATCTACACTACAAGAAGGGGAATATCTGTTTTCATACCAGTGTTTGGACAAGTTACCAGCAAAAGTACCTTTTTAGTAGCCACTGCAACTGATATATCGACAGAATCGCACAAGGTGGCCTCTCCTTTCTCATCATTCCAGTAAGCTGTGAATGTAGCAAAACAATAAGACTTCAGTGCCTAGTCCAGGCTGCAAAAGCAAGATGAAATAAATAACCACAAGATCAATTCAGACAACCAACAGAAGTGCTCAATATTCATGACTGATGCGAAACGTGTATGATGGGGATTGTTTGTAGTCATACAAGCTTCCTTGGCTTTCCCATTTGACAAAAGTAATAGTTATGAATCGACAAACATAGACCTGCAAAAGTGAATCGGGTAGACTGCTGGCAAATATGTAATTACTCCTCCCCAGCTATTTTAAATGGCAAATGCAGCAGAGCATAGAGCAGTTTGTCGGGGTCTAGTTGAAAATCCAAGGGTACTCCTGGAAGTTATTTGATACTCTGCCTGTAATGAAGCTTGATAAGCATGCACTTATAAATTATATGTTAAAAACAGACTACATTGTGGTGCAGCCAGTTGCTAGTTCAAAGTCCTGAGATCAGATTGTCTATGTAATCCTAGCCTCTGATCAGTGATATCTTTTATTTCAACCATTCAATGAATGTCCACCAATTGGAATGCGTGCTCATCAATTAAACGTGGAATCATAATTTCGGCCGTTTTATTTGACTTGCTTGCATGCCATGTATGCAGTTTCTTATCAATTTTCTAAGTGCTTGCATATCATCCATCACACCATGCCGGAGCATTAAAGTTTCTCTTATGAACAAAATAATCATTTAAAACCCCACTAATCAAGCTTTTAAGAATCGGACTGGTCTTAGTCGACTGATCTATGTCGGCAAAAACTAGGTTAGGTTGTTCTAGATTGCGAGCCAGAATTGAAAATTGAGGATGAGTCGCTGAATTTGGCTCGACACCACGAGCTAGAATTGTAATCTAGGGTGACTTGGCCCCAAAACATGAAATAGGATCCATTTTCAAGCATTTCCCAGAAGCCAAACATGTGCAGCAGCCCTTGCTAAGGGATTCTATTTCAATTAGGGTTACTTTCTAGGAGCCAAATCAACCCAACAAAAGATAAGAAATCAGTAACTGATGTGTGAAATAAATGAGCTGGAAAAAAAAAAGACAAAGAAGAAGACAGAAAATCGACAATGCAAATTTCTAAAAATGGATTCGACAACGCAAATCCCTAATTAGGGATTTGTAGTCAACAAAGCATACCTGAGATGGATGAGAATCCGAGATCCACAAGCAGTAGAAGACCGAACTGCAGCAGACGGCCGAGGAGATAGAGAGAGAGAGAGAGAGAGAGAGGAATAGGGTTTTGAGAGAGAGATAGATAGGGAGAGTGAGAGTGAGAGGAGAGCGAGCAGAGAGCGAGAGGGAGAGGCAGAGGGAGAGGGAGAGGGAGAGCGTGCGAAGGGGAGAGGGAGAGGCAGAGAGAGGGAGGGAGAGGGAGAGAGACAGAGAGAGAGGGAGAGAGAGAGCGCGCGAGAGGGAGAGGGAGAGGGAGAGGCAGAGAGAGGGAGGGAGAGCACGAGAGGGAGAGGCCGAGAGATTCGGCGCTCAAATAGCAATTAGGGCTTTTATTTTTTTATTTTATAGGGCGTACCTTTGCCCGCAGCCGATAAAACTGGTTGCGGGTAAAGGGTTGGGCCATCGGTCGGCTTAGGCCTCTTTTCTTGTAGTGTGTCCACTCGGTTTCTCTTAATATTGATTTGAAATCCTAACATAGTAGATGAGATGATCATATGCATCTAACCAGAGGCCTTCAAAGGACAAAATCTAGTTGACAAAGAAGAAGAAAGAAGGAAAGAAAAAGAAAACAAAGGCAAACATCTATAACATATATGATGCCAATAGCTATTAACCAACTTTACCCTTGCAATGACACCTGGGAAAGGAATTTAACGGCCAGTGTTTAGGTGTGGCTGGAACTTCAATTGAGAAATATCCTTACATTCTTTCGATATATTAATGAGAGTAGCATGTTCCTACTTTTTCTCCATGCGTGTGAGCCGCAAGTAAGAATGGTGAGAGGAATGTGCAACTAGAGCCGTACACTAGCCTAACCAAGTCGAGCTTAGCCCAGCTCGGCTAGCAGGATACCCGAACTCAAACTCAGCTTGGCTGGTCTTGGAACTTGATTAGCCAGCTCGGCTCGATTTGGCTCGGTCAGCAACTCGGTCCAGCTCGGGCCGAGCTTAAGCTCGAGTTGAGTTCAAACCTATGAGTTGAGTTCGAGTTTAGCTTTTAGGGTTTTTAATATATAATATAATATAATTATTATAAATATATAAATATTTACAAAATATTTATATTAAGTGAATCCGATTCTAGTCTAATCGATTCGAACCGAGTCAAGTTCCGAGCCAAGTTGAGTCAAGCTTGGACTCTGCTCGAAATTTTTTCGAGCTTAAAAAATCAGCTCAACTTGGCTCGAACTCAGTTTAGAGTCAAGTCGAGTGAGTTAACTGAGATAACTCAGTTCATGTTCAGCTCTATGTGCAACAAAGGCTTTTCTAGGGCTACTGTGATGTCTTAATTGTTCACTAAAAAAAAAATGAGACGGATTTTTAAAAAGCTCTTGCAATTATGTAATAACAATATTGTATAACTATTTAATGAGAAGGATTTAAAATATTCGAGTACACCACACCAAGAAAAGAAAAAGAAAAAAAGTGAGTATAGATAATCTAGTAAAAAAGTAAAACTTTCTTTCTCTCCACCTATAACCTCAAGTGTTGACTGAGCATAGATAACCTGGTTTCAACATTGACGTCTTAACATCGATTCCCAAGTGGGTGTGGCTACAAGTGAGGTGTGTACCGGCATCATGAAATTGGATTGCCTGCTCACCCTCCTATAAAGGATATCCCCGTGTATTTCACCTATGCTGTCCCGACTTTAAAATTTCCCAGGGCCCACAAAAGTTTTGGATCAAGCTGATGTTTGTGCTTTCCCTTCTTCCCTAAAACGAGTTACAAAAGAGGATGGACTGCATGGATATAAAACACATACATCATTGTGGCCTCACAGGCCACAGCGCCTGGCACCAGGGAATCTGCTTCGAAGATACAAAAAGTAAAGAAGCGGATGTCTTAGTTTGCTATTGGTGTAGCCGGGATCTCCATACGGTACGGTCGACGGATACAAGTTAGGGCCTGATTGGCTAACTGCATTAGGTGGGATTAAGGTGGATGGAATTGTAAAAGTTACAATAATGAAAAATAAGGAAATAGAGTTTGTAGAGGAGGAGAGAGAGAGAGAGAGAGAGAGAGAGAGAGAGAGAGAGAGAGAGTTGGGAGAAAGCATAGAGATTATTATATCTTTTTAATGTCTACGTATATACTTATGTAAAAGATTACACAAACGGATAAAATTAAAGAGAGAGATCAGCTACATGAAAGGGCTATCACCCCCAAGATAGAAACAAGTGGCTGTATTGATTGGAGAATCCTTGATTGTAGTAGTCATAGCTGGACCATTATATTTCTAGAAGATACACTTTAATACTCCCCCTCAAGCCGGTGTGAAGATATCGAGCATAACGAGCTTGGATAGCGCAAACTGAAATTGAATGATGCCAACTGCTTTGGTGAGAATATCTGCATGTTGTTCGGTAGTAGGAACAAACCCCATACAAATCTGCCCAGAAAATATAGCTTCTCACGAATAAAATGACGATCAACTTCAATATGTTTTGTGTGGTCATGGTGTACTAAATTATGAGCAATGCTAATCGCCTCTTTATTATCACAGTACAGAGTCGTTGGAGTTGAAACATCAACTCCTAATTCCTGCAACAGTCTTTGTAGTCAAATCATCTCGCAAATACCATGTGAAACAACCATTTACTCCAAAAGCTTAAGTTGCCAGAGTCTAGTGTATCAATGTATAACAAGGGACTTTATCACTTCAACACCCCCCTGCACATGTGGGGTGGGAACTCCACACGGGAACATACTGACAAGGGTGGAGGAACACTCACACCATAAATAGGTCGGGCTTGATTTTCTGGTCCTTGGGCAGGACCTGATTTTCCTGACTCCCGTGGGAGAATAATATATTAGTGAGGCATATTTGCTACTCTCAAGATTTGAACATATGACCTTCCTCTCTGATACCATCGTTCAACGGCTGCCAAGTCTGATGTATCTAGTGCCTTAACTATCCTTGTAATATATGTTATCTTCCCACGTCCAGAAATATAGAGCTTCGCAGATCTTGCCCGTGTCAAGTAATTGGTTTCATCGAATTTGACGGTGGAAATTTAGAGAGTTAGACTCTCTTTCTCAATTACGAGGGGTTGCGTAGAAGATATAGGTGCAATAACAGTTTTTCTAATGGACAATCCTTTTTCTTCCATTGAAAAAAAAACACCAAAAACAAACAAACAACAACTGGATCTTAGCACCGAAGAAAAAAAATATCAAATCATATCACTAGGCGTTGATTCAATCCAGATTATCAACCCTGGGAAAGAGGAAAAAAAATACTAACTTGGCTTTGATACCAAAATAAAACTAAGGAAATAGAGTTTGTAGAGGAGGAAGAGAGAGACAAAGAGAAAGGAAGAAAGAAAGTTGGGAAAAAGCGTAGGGATTGTTATATCTTTTTAATCCCTACGTATACACTTATATAAAAGATTACATAAACAGATAAAATTAAGGAGAGAGATCAGCTACATGAAAGGGCTATCACCCCCAAGATAAAAACAAGTGGTTGTATTGATTGGAGAATCCTTGATTGTAGTAGTCATAGTTGGACCGTTATATTTCTGGAAGATTGTAACGCCCCCGAAAATCGGGGGTCGAGCAGAAGCTTAACTCCTAAGTTCCAACGCATCACTTATGTAACATGGATGATGATAATTAAATGTTGTCCGTATTAGTACATTAAACATGAGTGTGATTATACTAAAACAGTATATCATACTCCAGAGACAATTAGTTTATGCAAGCGGAAGACTGTGATATATATATAAAGCAAATAAGTGATTGTAAGTCCCTAGAGTATGAACATCACCGGGTTAAATGGTTACATGTATAGTTCCAAAATATATAAAATGGTGAAGTGTATTCTCATTTATCCATATCATTGTAGCCTCGATACGCAACTCCAGGTCGATATAGACCCGCCAGAGAGTTGCATGTAGGAGAACTCCCCCTCGTCATCATAGAAGACAGGCTCCATCCCACAAGCCTCGTCATCCCCTGAAACTACAATAGAGTCTGGTTGGTGTTTTAAAACACCGTCCCAGAGTGGGAGTGAGTGATCAACTCAGTGGAGCTATAAGGAAAAGGTTAACATGTTATCAATTCAGTCAAGCAGTAATGATAAAGCAATACAACAAGCATTCCTAGGTACTCTGGTTAATGCAAAGATGATATGAGTTAATGATGCATGCCCTCGCCTACACTCCCTCTACGATATCATCTCACGATCGCGGCATGCACCCCTTCCTCTGTGCTCAAATCCAACGCCAAAGGCACATGCAAATGCGATGCATGTGCGTGATTAGCCAAGTTCTTAAGTATGTTTATTCATACAGTAGGTTCGGGAAGCTAAGTACCTCCCTTTATATCATTAACCTAAATAATGATCCATCTAGGGTCGTTAATCCTAGTTTATCACATACGATAGATAAGTTCACGAGTTTACATTGTAGGTTACTACGGGAGGCTCGTCACCTCAGCATTGGCTAATTTCACACTCGAGGTCACCCCACCAACGCCCTATCAACTGGCAGTCTATTTTCAAAGGCTCGTTACCAACCCGACTGGGGACTACAGCCATGCTGCGTTGGGGTGGGCCTATTTTGTACTCGAGGTCATTTCACCAACGCCTTACAAATTGGCAGTCCATTTTCGAAGGCTCGTCACTAACCCGACTAGGGACCACAGCCAGGCTGCGCTAGTGTAGGCCGATAGCTTGAATACAGTGTGCCATACCATCGTATTCGGCTCATAAGTTTGGGTTGCTCACTGGTCACTACGGGGAGGCTCATCACCCCAGCGTAGGCCGACAACTTGACCACGGTATCTCATACCACCATGCCTGGCTCATGAGTCTTAGCGCATCATGGTACCATGGTTGAAACGGGTTTTTACATTAGTAAGGGGTACCTTATGTTCAAGCAGTAGTGTTCATACATGGTAAACACTCAGTAGGCCAATCGAGTTACTTAACAAGTTCGATTGGTACGAGCGTACGCTGAATTAATCGACACGGTACCATTATCGACAATCATCATATGACTCAGATTCACTGAATACATCAAATATGGCGAGATTAATTCGGCCACTTAAACAGGATTTGTTACCGATTGCCTGGACTACGTAGTAGTCCCAATCATACTCAAATGCAGCATATGGAGACATGTGATAATCATATAAGGATTTAACAAAAAATCCAAGTACAACACTCATTTGAGCATTTTATCAAACACATAGTGCACATGTTAACATACATAGGCATTTCATCCATAAATCACGAAATAGCGAGATAGGTTACATGAGGGAAACTGTAACTATAGATAAGGCAATTGAGAATCCTATCTCAACACCCTCATTAAATACATCTCAACAAACATTTTTTCATTCAAGCATTTTATCAAACACTTAAACTGCACATATCAACATACATATATATAAATTAGTTATATCATATATTGTAGCAAATCCTTTCACAAGGAGTTGCCACAAGTACAACAATCATGTATTCTCAATCAAATAATCATAGCAAGCACAAATCCTAATTCCATATTCATCCAAACATTTCAACAAACACATGGAATGCATTATATTCAACATAGTTCATATATATATATATATGTAATACACGGAGAACATCGCATCTAAGTACATGTGACAGCAATTAAGATAAATCATTAACTGATATTGAAAGCCTCGAAAACCATAACCTAAACATTTATAGTTCGCACCTTTCGTCGGTAAACTCGTAACAAGCTCAATTTGAACACTATGCCTTTGCATACGATACAACGGCAACCTATAGCATGAAATAGGTTAGCTATTTCATCACTTACTTTATTTGGATCCCTCAAACAAATTAGGGTTAGGATTTCTTACCCAAGAACGGAGTCGAAATCGCCGGAATAGCGATATGGGATGGATGATTCGGCACGTGGAGTGATGGGATCGAAGCCCAGCAAGGATCTCTAACTCTCTCCCTCTCTCTCTCTTCTCCTCACTTTCTCCTTCTCTTTCTTAAGGTTTGAAATTCGTATAAAATGAGAGAGGGGTGGGTTAAGGCCCTTATATAGGCCCAGAACTGATGTAAATGGCCCTAGGGCCATGATATACTTAGGTTATAGCCTAAGAGTGGATGTTTCGATCCAATGTAGCCCATTTGGAGGCCCCTTTTTTACATACAATCCAAAGTAAGTTCCCTAATGATGGATCTACATCAGGTTAAGTTTTTAGTCCGATCGGATTTGTGGATCAACCATAGAGGACCTGTTTCAGTTCAACGGTCATCGTTACTCGATCAGGGCCACAAGTACACTGACATGTGTTGAAAATTTTTCCTGATCCGAGGGTGTAGTTGGGTCATAATTTGACGGTTTGAAACCTTAGATTTGGCCTGCAAGCGAACAGCCCAAATCACTTAAGTTTGAGTTCATTTTCTAAAGATATTCGCGTTTCTCACACATTTCACTCCGGGCTCAAGTTGTGTGCTTCTGGATACTTTTAGGACTTGGTTTCTGAGATGGTTGTCAAGCCCAGTAAGGCGGTCATAACCATATAATTTCACGGTAATCAGACTTTCGACGCGTGGTCCAGGTCCGATATAGAGTTTCAATGCACCCCCGAAAGCAACTGGGTTTTGAGATCGATCCTAAGTTTCTAAGTAATATAGCGTTAACGATCCTACTAGTTTCGGGCCTTGCAATTCATATTGAAAGCAGTTTAATCTAATTTCATTAATTATTTAGTTTAACACTTAATAATTTCGTCTAATTTCTAAAGGATTCGATCTTTAGTGATTTCTACCTGAGGTGGTACTCGGGTCTTTGTACAAATTTTTCTGGAACGTTATAAAGATACACTTTAATACTCCCTCTCAAGTCGGTATGAAGATATCGAGCATACCAAGCTTGGATAATGCAAACTGAAACTGAATGGTGCCAACTGCTTTGGTGAGAATATCCGCATGCTGTTCGGTAGTAGGAACAAACACTATATAAATCTGCCCAGAAAGTAGCTTCTCACGAATAAAATGACGATCAACTTCAATATGTTTTATGCGGTCATGGTGTACTGGATCATGAGCAATGCTAATCCCTTCTTTATTATCATAGTACAGAGTCGTTGGAGTTGGAACATCAACTCCTAATTCCTGCAACAGTCTCTGTAGCCAGATCATCTCGCAAATACCATGTGAAACAACCATTTACTCTAAAAGCTTAAGTTGTCAGAGTACGGTGTATCAATGTATAACAAGGGACTTTATCACTTCAACAACAATAAATGCACGTGTAACGCATTGTCCATGGATTAGGTCTATCCCATGTTTTCTAATACCATGTTTGGAATGCATGCATTAAAAAATAAATATCGGGATTTACTTTCAAATTACACTTAGATTGAACTTGGATAAAACAAAAATTCATCATCCATGGGATCTGTAATCCCATCTCACTCTTTTGAATACAAGGCTCATTTTCCAAAGCTTACAAAATTAATTTTAATCACATCTCACACTCCTTCCAAACATGTCATTCCTAATTTCAAAGTGGGATTAACAATATAATCCCATTTAATACAACTTAATACCACTGGCCAAATAGGCCCTTAGGGAATTGCAGGTCTGGAAGCTTGGTTATGAAGAGAACATGGCTCGCAGCTTGATAGTTCTTACATGTATGTTTTCAGTTCTGCCAACTAGGCCCATTCTTAAGAATCTAGACTATTGGTTTGTTAATTCCTACCTTGGATGGAGAATGGCCTAAAAATCTCCTAGGTTAGAAAATCCCAGATACCAATAATAAGAAAATTTTCAGATGAACTTAGACTGTTGTTATATTTCTTCTTAAATGTCTGCAGGCCACAAGTGGACAGGCTAACATTGTCCTAGTGAGTAGATTTTTGAGACAACAGGTAACCTGAAATTCCGAATAAATAAAACCAGATTCCATTGCTCAAAATGGAAAGCTCACGTGTTCTGTACAAAGATGTGGGGGCCATGTCTGTATTGGAGTATCATTTTGAGTCTTTTGTCATCAGAAAACCTCAAAATCATCTGGTCTTGGTATCGATCCCTAGCAGGGGTGGCTAACATGGAGTGTGTGTACTGACATGGGCGTTTACTGACAAGCTAACCCAAAAAAATAAAAAAAAATAAATAAAAAAAAAAACCTCAAAATCATCCAATTT